>NC_064416.1:34807500-35050000 GCF_023375975.1 Astyanax mexicanus | reverse complement strand
TAGAGACAGTTCATCCAAAAGAGCAGGATAAACTCTTTTAAATGTGCTTAAATGAAGATTAAACAGTGAATGAGCAGATATTCTGTATAATGTATGATAAGTTAAGTGTTTCCCCAAATTTTTGACTGATGACATAAAACTAAATAAAGAAGAGTAAGTGTGAGAGAAAAGAGAGAGAGAGAGAGAGAGAGAGAGAGATAGAGAGAGGCTGTGTGTTTAGTATGGACACTGGGCTTGCTGTGGTGGGCTGAAAGGCCGGGGCAGTGGGTGGGCAGTGGCTCTTTGTGCTGATGTAATGGTGGAAGTCCAGTGAAGCGAACTGAACTGTGATTCAACAAGCTTCAGCCAAAGCACATTCTACCGAGCCTGCTCGTGGTAAACAGCATGACAAAACCATGCTAATGGGCTAACACAGGGACATGCTACCACCATGCATTAATAAAGTGAGGTTATTCTACTCTGCTGCACATCAAGAGCTCCATAAAAACATAAATACTCCATAAATACTCAAATGTACCTATTTTTCCCCTTAGCCAAAAATATAGTCAATCAGGAAAAGTAGTTTTAGATAGCTTAGTAGCTGCAATGGAACTTAAAGATGTTAAAGATGCTGCTAGCTGTAGCAAAAGGCACCTTTACACTTTACACATTTTTTAATCAATTCAAAACGGTGTATCAACTTGAGGCTAATAGCTTTAACAGCTAATAGTAGCTTTAGACAGCCCTCTCAAAAGTGCAGCCACTACATTCCATCCACATCTACTCTTTTTTAAAAACACAGTTCCGCAAAAAAAACACAGCAAAGAGCACAGTTTTCTTGATATCCACTGCCACTTTTGATGATCCACAGTTGACTGACACAATGAAAAAAAGTCAGTTTTGGAGTCCACTCTTTCTCTTTACAGCTTCTACAGTGTCTTTTTTCCAACTATCCATCCAAGTCATCCTGAACACACTTCATGATGTTAAGGTATGGAGTCTGGGATTGTCAGTCCATTGTTCTTAAAAAAAAAAAAAGCAGCAGCTTTAGCGGTTTAATTTTCTGATAGATTTTCTCATTAAGATTTGGGTTCAGTGACAAAACAGCACCATCCATTTTTTTTCAATTCATTTTTCTCCTCTAATTTTAACATGCAAAGTCTCTTTACACTCAAAAACGGACTATTTTGCCCGGAAATAAAAGAAATGAAAAGTGGTCTTTAGTTTAGCCCTTTACTGAAGCTGCTAAAAAGTATTAGCATGTAATTAAAAGGTAAACTAAAGGAGATCTCATACCTGAAAGTTCTGAAGGTTTAGTCCAGTTAGTTTTTGCTTCACACTGCAGTTTAGTGACCGAGCCCACTAAAGAACTTTACTGTGGCTAATGACCAGTGATGGGAGTAACGGCGTTGAAATAATATAATACTTTTTTCAGTAAGGAGTAATCTAACTAATTACTCTAACTGTAACTATAACACATTACCATTTCCCACACCACGTTACTGCACGTTACTTTAGCAGCTGAATTTTGTATTTTTTTTTACTTTGCGCATACAGACAAAGGCGCACGTGTGCGTTTGTGAGTCACAACGGACATGCTGTAATCAATTCAGTGATTGCTGTGGTAGTGTTGTGCTGGGGTCTGAGGGGTTTATACTGTTTCAGCTGCGCATCTCTGATGCTTTATCTCTTCCTATCATCTCTATTTCACTGTTCCACGGCTTTACTCCAGGTAGGAATATTATAGGATATAGGATATAGAAATATAGGAATGCCGTTACATGTTTTTTTTTTTTTAATTATTAGATATTTGTAGAATTTTTAGAGGTTAAAGAGAGAATTATTGTATTTCTTTTCAGACGTGGACAGGCCAAGTTTCTCTTTTCCTCCTTGGTGAAGCTGTTTGATCCAGCTGTTCAACTGCTATATTAATGCAATTTTAACAGTCATTAGATTAGTTGTTTTTGTCCATTCCTTTGTTTTGTTTATATATACATTTTTTCCTTTGAGTGTGGTTTGCTTTGTTTAATTTCATCCCCAGATGCGTATTTGTTTTTATTTCGTTTTTTTTTTTTCAATATTACAAGTCTATTTTCTATGGTCGTGTGAAGTTTCTTGAAATTCGTTAGATTATATTTTTGTCAACATTTTGGGTTTATTTTTGTTTGTTATTTTTCTTATAATAATAGTAATTACATTTTTTTTTTCCTTTTGTTCACTTTTTTTTACAGGGCGAATAACAAAAGTGACGCAATAGGTACTTTTACTGGTAACTAGTTACTTTTATAGTGGAGTAACTCAGTTAGTGGATTTTTATAGAGAAGTAACTAGTAACTATAACTAATTACTTTTTCAAAGTAACGTGCCCAACACTGCTAATGACACAGCTGCAGTAAATGAACTCATCAGCCTCTAGAAAACGCCATAATTTCAGCCTCGGCTGGATCCCAGACAGGACGGGTAAGTGAACCCATCTGACTGGCTTTAGTAGCTTCTGTGTTAGATGCAGTTTTATTCAACAGTAGCCTTTGGCTACTATTTCTTAGCTTGACTAATGCTAACCACTACAGGAAAAAAGCAGCTCTTCAGAAACTCCTGTTTATGATTTTAAAACTCTAGAACAGGGTTTGCTGTAGCTAAATCACTCAAACAACAAGCCAGATGCAGCCAAACAATTAAACAGAAGGGAAATCCGAGTTTCCCAACTGGCATATTACGCCGAATCTGTGCCATTTCTGTCCCCAGGAAATTACATGTATAAATGTGCACACAAAATAACTTTAAAATACATATTTTTATTATTAAGCATAGTTAATTAAGAAAAACTACTTAAAACCCTGAAAAAATAGCATTTGTTAGCTGTCCCCACTCTCTAACTATAAACTTTACCAGGTACCACTTTAAAATAAGACTTCCTTTATAAAGGGTTTATAAATGGTTTACAATTAGTTTATTAATGGTTACTAATTAGGTTGTAAATGCATTAAAAATCATTAATAATCAGTTATAACACATACGTAGAAAGGGCAATAATACAGATGGCAGTGGGTTCACTATTTGGCAAACAGGACATTGTTGCCCTTTCTACAATTGTGTTATAACTGATTATTAATGATTTTTTAAAAGGCATTTACAACCAAATTAGTAACCATTATAATTGTATACCATGTATAAACCCTTTATGAAGGTAGTCTTATTTTAAAGTGGAAATTTCTTTTGTATTGTTGTGTGATGCCAAATCCCATCTATGCTTTAAAAATATATTTTTCATAACAAATGCATAATATTTAAGTTAAAAATACACACTTTAGTTGTGTCCATGGGTTTAACTTATTCCTGTTACCCTAAAACTTAAAATTACCCAATCTGAAAAGTGGTTATGCCCTCTATGATGTACACACCCATACAGATGTACACTGTCTGGCCATAGAAAAAAAAAGGTCACACATTCTAATATTACGCTGGACCTTCTTTAGCTTTGATTGCAGCACACATTCACTATGGCATTATTTTAATAAGCTTCCGCAACGTCACAAAATTGATTTCAATCCAGAGTTTCATTAATTTTTCAACAAGATCTTGCAGCAGCACTGATGATGGTAGAGTCTGACCACTGCACAAAGCAGCACTTCTCCAGCACATCCCAAAGATTCTCAATGAGGTTAAGGTCTGGACTCTGTGGTGAACTCTCTCAATCCATGTGGAAAAATGATGATCTCATGCTCCCTGAACCCTGAACTCTTTCACAATTCCAGCCCCATGAATCCTGACATTGTTATCTTGGAATATTCCCGTGTCATCAGGGAAGAAAAATGGAATAACCAGGTCTATATTCAGTATATTCAGGTAGTCAGCTGACCTCATTCTTTTAGCACATACTGTTGCTAAACCTAAACCTGCAGACCAAATGCAGCATCAACCCCATATTTTCACACTTACAATCCTTGAATTTTCCCAAAAATCATCAGAGCGCCTTTTAATCCACACTGTAAGCTCGGATAAGTTGAATTTACTTTAAAAAATTTGAGGAAACCGGTTGCCTTAAAAAAAGTTAAGTGAGGGGTAATGAAAACTTAAGTCAGCATAACTTAGAACATAAAGTTATTACAACTAAAAACTTTATTTTTGTTATACTGTTAGACCAAACTTTAAAGCAGCTGGTTTGCTCAATTGTTCTAAGTAGTGGGGAAGAAAAACATGTATTTATTACAACTAAATGGGAAGTTGATTTATTTGTAAGGTAGTCCAGGGGGAATCACTACACACTGATGGTGAGTGTTAGTCAGAAACTGTAGGACACACCCAATATGCAAATAGATTGTGACAGAAACCAATGGAAAAGAAGCTGACAATGACAACAGACTAAACTCAGTTATTATAAGTAGGTTTAACCCAAATATCTCAGTTTGAATGTTTATATGTACCCACAAATGTTCAGCTAACTCAAAATAGTTGAGTATTGTTTAGAAATATCCAATTTTATGTTAAACAGACTTAAATAATTTGAGTTAAAACAACGTATGGGTTTACAGTGCAGTGCGCCTCATGTATGAATTTTACTAGTCAGGTTGTTAGGTACAGTAAAGCTACTCTGCTGAAGTGCAGCGTTATACAGGAGTTTCAGTTTAGTTCTCCATCAGTATTAGCATTAGCTGCTAACCGCACTGAGCGCTAGCTCTTTCGCCGTTCAGAGGTGAGTATTATTGGCCTGTAGCGCTGCTCTTTTGCTGTTCAGTGTCGAGTATATCGGACTTTGCGTTTTCCATGTTAAAACAAGCTACGTGGGACGTACTGCTAGCTAGCCTTAGTGGAAATCTGTAAACCTAAGCTTACTGTAAATAAACAATTTAAATACTGATTTTCTCACCCAAATAAACAGTTTCCAGGAGAGAAATTTGTGTAGATTTTCATCCAGCGATGGTTTGAGTTGTCTGACCCGTCTGAAACGTTTTTTTTTTTTTTTTTATTACAATTTTGTTTACTTAACTTGCTAAGCTTTACTAAGCTTGCTGAATTTAGAAGGAAGACATGGCAACACCCCTGTTTCTACTACTAGTTTCAATTTACCAGTGTTGCATAAAATGTGCCTTATCAGGTGCGCCTTATGTATGTAATTGACCAGAAAATAAATGTTAATTGATAGTGCGCCTTATAATACATTGTGCCTTATAGTGTGGAAAATATGGTAGTTAAATCCAGGTGGCTACTTCTTTTTTTTTTTGGCCAGGCAGTGTATGTATACAGACAATGTGGATTGAGAAATGGTAAATACCAACTCAACTTCAGAAATAAAAATTATTATCTTTGCTGTCTTATGAAAAACGCTTATCTCCATTTTTGACAATTTTTAGTTGACTACATAATTTGAACAAACACACTGTCCCTTACACTGTGCCAAAATTTCTTGATGAACGGACCAATAGAAACTCTTCAAAATGACCTGAAATAAACTCTTTTTACATTGACTTTCATTGAAAGTTTACAAGTTTTTTTCTCTCTCCTGTAAAGTTGCTTTTTTGGAGATTAGTGTTTTTCATTGGACAGCAATGTTATGCCTCTAGCATCCACTATCAGGCCACTATCACTCCAAATGCAAAAATGTGGACTTTTACACGCAGTTCACTGTGGTAAAACTTAGATTACATGATCATTTACATTGTGCTATCCCATGACTTTTGGCATATCTGCGAGTATACTGAGTAATGAGTAATGAGTAAGCTAAGAGTAAGTCTGTCTCTGGTCTCTTTTGAATGGAGTCTTGTTGCAAATCAGAAAAAAGGCGGGAAATTACGGCTTTTAACTGTTTAAATAATCCATCCACATACACTGCACATGTCTTCATGTATCAAATACCATTTGAATGGGAAAGGGAAGTAAGGAGCACACTAACATGCTAAGACAGACAGAGGCGACACAGAGGATAAACACATAAACACACAGACAGAGTGAGAGGAGGGGAGGGGACACTGAAATGGCTACGTCAGCAAACGGTAATGAAGGAAAGATGGTGAAGCGAAGAACAGAAAAGAGAGATGCTTACTTTGGACAGTCGCTTGTGAGACTAGCATGCACCGAGGAGAAAAACAAAAGAAATCAGAAAGCACGATGCAAAACAACATTGATCCACCACAATGAGAAAAGAGTGAGAGAAAAAGCATTTTAAAGAGACATTTCATAACAAAGCACGACACACAACAAAAAAAACAAGAGCAACAGAAACAACTTAACTGTTAAAAACAAGAGTGCAGAAAGAAGCAAACAGGTGAAAGGACACAGAGACGACAGGAAGTGCTGTGATATGTTTTGTGATATGATGTATGACTAAAATTGTAGTAAAATGTGTGTATTAATGCAAACAATAAGTAATAAGTAGAGCTAAATCAATCAAGCGGCATTCAATAAATCAGTAAAATAATGTAATATACTGTGTCAGCAATCAGTTAAAGCATACCAATAGACCACCACTAGAGAATATAGAAAAGTAATGTTAATTTGAATTTAATTTAATTGCATCATCATGCTAGTTCATCATTAGTGCAGTAATGTAATGAAGGTTTTTGCTCCTTAGCTCCCCCTACAGTTGCAGGTTAAATTCATTTTTACAAAACTATCACAAATTCAAATCCTACTATGGGCAGTTCTAAAATGAAAAGTTAAAGAAGCATGTGGACTGAGGTGATAAAAAAAAAATGACGTGCTGAAAAGCCAAATTTGTGCTCTGGCTAATACAGGCCAAAATAGCTCACTCATTTAAGATGGCCACAGGATGGGGGCGCTCTCTGAATTTGACGTAACTGTAGGTTCAGGTACACTATTTTCCCAAACCATAGAACTTTCAGAGCGGTTCCATTCACCTCCACTGACTTTTTCTACAATCATTAGTGAAAGAACCTGTCGAGTTCAGTCGTGAAATTTCCTCACTGCTAAAGATTCCACAGCCAACTGTCAGTGATATTATAACACAGTGGAAGAAGCGACTGGGAACGAAAGTAACTCGCAAATCGCTACAAACCTCTAAACTTAATGTGGCCTTCAGATTAACTCAGGAACAGTGAAGTGTAAAGAACTTCCTGGATTAGGTTTCCATGTCCAAGAAGCTCTATCCAAGCCTTACGTCACCAAACGCAATGCAGACGAGGGGATACTTTTGGCAGCATAGTGTATCTGAAAACAGTTTACGTCCACAATTCTACTTCTACCTGTAAATATGCAGCTAATGAAAAACTTTTAATGGCATTTTTTAATGTGAGAAACCTCAGATAATATCTCAGTGCAAGAGAGGCCTCTTCCTGGAGATCTGCAGCGAGACTATTGAATAGGCCTTCAGAGCTTGACTGAACCAACTCTATAAATAGGCAAGGCCTGTACCCTGATGCTAACCCTGGCTAGCACTGATGTAGCAGGATTAGCATTATCCTCTAACCACAGCGCTAGCTCTTTTGCTGTTTAGAGGTGAGTATATTGGACACTGGACTGCCCGTTCACCTTGATAAAACAAGCTACCTGGGACGAACCGCTAGCTAATATCAACCTGGCTTACCGGAACACTCAGGGTTTCTAAATGTAGCTCTGTCGGGTGGCATTAGCTGCTAATGCTAATGCTCCAGCTCTCCAAATCTGGAAATCTAAGCTTATCATAAATATTTCTCTTTCAGGAGAGAAATCTTTGTAGGTTGACATCCAGTGCTCGTTTGACTCGTCCGAAATTTACTTAACTTAGCTTAGCTGGCACCCCTGTTCCTACTACTAGGAACAGTGTCGCATGAAATATGCTTTATAATCCAGCGCTCCTTATGTATGAAAACGGACCAGAAATTAGACGTTTACTGATAGTGCGCCTTATAATCACGTGTGCCTTATAGTGCCAAAAATACAGTAATCAAATATTGTTGAAAACATATCCATATCAGTACCTCCTTGAATAGGTCACCACTGGAGCTGTTCTGCTAGTGCACACTGTTGTATCTTGTTTGCTATCCTGATAAACACTATAATACACACAACTACTCTTATAGTGATGTCATAATTTGCTGTGCCATCCACCTTTACTGTGTTCTATTTAAAAACAGTATTCCAAAATCATTCACCACTTTTATTCACTGTGTATTTTGTATCTCTCGGTTATATGTGAATGTTAGTGGTGGTGGTGGTGATGATGAAGGTACAGAGGGTTAGAGGGTGGTCTGGGGTCAGTATGTAATCAGGTCAGTGGGTCATACTGTACAGGGCTCTGATTGCTAGAGGCCATTCTAACTGACTGAAGCCGGCAATCAACGACTGATTCAGCAACACGAGCAGCAGTTTCAGAATAAACACAGGAAATCTGACAATGTTAAATTATTACCTGAAGTGAAATCCTGCTGGATTCAAATGAACACTGTGGGAGTGAACTTACAGTAATAGTGGGGATTGTTCTCAGTGTGATGATATAATGATAATGGGTAGGAATAGCAGTTTGATGGACAGGTGAATGAGCAGATAAACTGGGTCAGGGACAGAGGTGGAAAGTAATGAATTACATTTACTCACGTTACTGTAATTGAGTAGGTTTTATGAGTAATTTGTAATTTTTTACGTTTTTTAAGTTTTTAAAATGGGTAATTTTACTTTTACTCAAGTACATTTTGACACAAGTTATTTACTTTGCTACACTGAAAAACACCCAATTACTGAGTAAAAAAGAAAATGCTGGGGAAAAAATTTTGTATGAATTAAAAAAAAATAATAAATTGGCGGGGATGCGCCGACGCGCGGATGCTCGCGTGTGAAATAACGAGGCAACAACATTCTCACGCTGCCTGAAAGGTCCAAATTATTATGTGGAATAATAGTTTTTTAAAAATGATTTAATTTATGATTTGTTTTTACTTTTTTACATCAAATAATTAAAAGTAACTATGTAACTTTTACTCAAAGTACATTTTAAATGGACTATTTTGAACTTTTACTCGAGTAGATTTTTAGATGGGTACTTTTACTTTTACTTGAGTAGAATATTAGCAAAGTAAAGGTTCTTTTACTTAATTACAATTTTTCAGTACTTTTTCCACCTCTGGTTAGGGACATTCTGTTTCTTTTTTGAGGAAACATTTTAAACAATGCTTCTTGTACTTAATCTTGTAAATGTTACTTTTGCACTGCATAGCACTGTTTTAGACCTTTAATAACCACTTGTATATGTATCAAAATCCAAATTAAAAAGACATCATTTACATTAACAATACAGTTATACCGTACACTGAGTTATTAACAGATTTTTAACAGCATCTTCAAACACAAATATGATAATATGATATGTGCCTGAAGTGCAAAAATTTCTGTTCTGGCTAATACAAAATACAAAATAGCTCACTCATTAATGAGCAGTTAAGATGGCCACAGGAGGGGGGCACTCTCTGACGTTTGACGTTGTTGTAAGTTCAGGAAAAGGGGTCTGCAGGAAGTGCTGAAAAACATTCCTCAGGGAGTCTGGGGGACTGAATATCAGGTCCTGCACTTGAGGCTCACCTTGGAGTTTTTGGAGCTGCGGGATGATTGTACAGAGTAAGAGCGGGTGACCAGCTGCTCCGGGGTGGACGGGGACTTGGACGTGTCCGACTGCTCTGAGCCCTTCTCCACCATGTTCTCTCCCTCCAGACTTTGCACCGTGGGCGAGCGACAGCGTTTCCGTAACACCGGAGAGCAAGCGGGACTGCTCCGGTTCGAGTTACTGGCAGTGCTGGAGAGAGAGAGAGAGAGAACCATTAACTAATGATAATTATATCCACAATTAATAAAACATGCATACTGCAGATGCAAATTCATCCTGGATAAAATACACATATTGCAGGTTCATACCAGACTGAGATCCCTATGCAATTATTATTGCCACAATGTTAATTTACACTGAACAAAAATCCCTCAGAAACTATTACTGCTCTACTACAAAAGCTACAAACCTTAAATTCATACTGGACTAAAGTCCCTTAGAAAAAAAAAAGTTTGCTGGCATGCTACAGAAACTAGACACTAGGGGTGTGCCATATTGTATTGATCGCAATAATATCGCCAAAATTTTTTAATATCGTGAACTTTATAATACCCTGAAATATTGTACCATATCACCCACTCCTAATCATCACATCAGGGTACTACTTTTTTACTGTTTTAAGCAAAAGAAAAAATCACACTGTTCTCATTTCCCATGCTATATCTATTAGAGACTAATAAAGAATATATCTGTTCATGATCATGTCTTTTATTTTAATCCTGGATATATGGAGATATTTGGAGTGCATTATTATTAGTACCATTAGTATCAATTCTGGATCATTGACTTCTGTTACAAATCTGATTAAATTCTTGTATTTTCTTAATATCTCAGTAAGGGGTGTGCTATATCATATCGTATGCAGTGATAAAAATACATTTTCATTTTGTAGCAGTAGTGTATTATTAAAAAAAAATATATATATATATATATATATTTTTTTTATTTAGTGTTTTGTCATGTCGCCAAGAGTATTATTTACGCGAAAACACCATAAAATATTGTGATATTATTATTGTAGGGCCATATCGCCCACTCCTCCTAGACACGAACAATTCATACTGGATTAAAATCCCTCAGAAACTATTATTGCCACGCTGCGAAAGCTACATGCTGCTAATTCCTTCTGGAATAAACTCTCATTGTATTTTTTCACCCAAGATGTAAAAACTACATACTGTAGATTCATACTGGATAATATCCTTAAGCAATACGTTTTGCCACACTATAAAAACTATAAAAGCACGGTTAATTCATTCTGGATTAAAAGCTTTTTGCAGTTATTATCGATACACTATAAAAAAAAAACTACACACGCTGTTAATTCATTCTGGATTAAAATTCTAAGAGCAATGTTATCCAAAATTTACACTCTACAGATTCATACTGGCTTGATTTTTTTTATTTTTTATTATTTAGTTATTATTGCTACACTATAAAAAAAACACACACATATCGTAAATTCATACTAAATTACAATTTCTCAAAACCTATTACTTCTACGCAATAAAACAACACATTTTAAATACTAAATTTGATTCCACACTGAAATCAAATCTGTCAGAAACTATTATTATCATACTGTACACATTCCTTTCAGATGGCAATATACCCCGCAGTGTTTAACATTTACACAGGCAGCAGATTCATACTGAATTAAAATCACTCCACCAGTGTTACCCTTTAGCCAACACAGCTAACAGCTAACAGCTAACAAAACACAACAAACACACACAGTGCCGGATCCGCTCGGTAACCCGGTTGTTCACACTGACCTTCCCGAGCACAACAGACGGTAAACGCTCTCTCGAGTTTCACTCGGTCACTCTATACGTCTTATGCAAGTGCTTACATCACGGCCGGCCAATCACGAGTCCACATTGTCACTCTACAGTTTCATCAAGGCCTGAAGAACGGCACAGACTGTGTGTGTGTGTGTGTGTGTGTGTGTGTGTGTTTGTGTGTGTGTTGATCACAGTGATTAGCAGTGATAGCTACCAATTGTTCCCTGTCAAGTGGTCAGATCACTAAGACCTGCCGAAAAACACTGACTGTGGGAGCCCTTAAATACTGCAGGAATAATCTATCATCTATTTTTACACTGGACAGCAGCTGAAAGACTATATTGCTAAACTAATTAAACCTCACAATCAAATAATTGAATTCAGGTGTTTCACTTCCATGTTCACAGGTGAACTAAACAGGGGCCCCTAGGTTTGCAGACTGCTTCTACACACATTACTGAAAGAATGGGTGGCTCTCAGGAGAACAGAAAGTGTTGAATGCAGTTCTGTAAAGCACGCTGCTACTGGACTCTTCAGCAGTGAAGACGTGTTCTCTGGAATTATGAATCACGCTTCTTTGTCTGCCAATCCGATAGACAGATCTGGGTTTTGCAGATGCCAGCAGAACCAGAGGCGTGCAGACATAGACATCAGGTGGTGCTAAAGCATCACCAACTCTGCCCTTTATCAACCAAAGTGCCATTTTGAAACTTTGTTTTTTTTATATTATTATTATTAAGATTTTACTGAGGCCGGTTTGAAATGATCTTTTGAAAACCTGAGCGATTAAAAACGAGTGAAAACAGAATGCCCTGAAATCAGCTCGCACACACCCGACCTCTCTCTCCCTCTGTCACGCGACCCCGCGCGGTCACGCGCTGCAGCAGCAGTTCAGTTCAGTTCAGCGAGTCTTCAGCACAGCACGCACGGCAACAGATAGGCTTCTTCTCCCCCGTGTCCCACCAGCCAGGTAACATACACATCAAGTAAAATCATACCGTTTGCCCTCTGAGCCCAACGTGAAATCATTTTGCTGTGCAGTAAAATGTCTCATACAGCACCAAACTACTAAGCATCTTTAGCCGACTGGTCACCAGATAAACTAGTCGCTCTAGCCCAAATCAATGATAGATAACGTGATGACGCCACATACAGCCCCGGTTCTGGACTGATTTGCTTTTGGGGGGGGGGGGGGGGGGGGAGCAAAATTAAGTGGGCATGTTGATATTCATGTTGCACCAAGGAGGATGCTGCTTTAAAGACAGTGGAAGGTAAACAGAAGTTAACTGAAGGACGTAACAATGACTGTATAGTTAATATTGTATATGTATTTTATCAGTTGGTGGTGTGACATTTTTTCATTAAAAAATTAAAAAAGAATGTTACAATTAAAAGTCAAATTTCATTCAACATGTGCGTGTAATTCTTTTTATAATGAAGTGTTCCACGTGCGCTAAAAAGTGCCCTTTTTCCCCCCTGAGCACCCCCCTGAGCCCCCCAAAATGTCTGTGCACACCACTGAGCAGAACTGTACGTGTCTGATTTCTTGTCTGTTTAAAAAATTGATTCTTCAATTTAAAACCAATCTCTATTTGAATGATCCAATACTGATTCATATAAACCAGAATCAATCTTTAGAATTAGTCCATTTTTCCCGTATATGAGAACAGTTTTAACATCTCTAGTTTTATCTTGTGAGACCATACTCGCGAGCACCGCCCTCTGGCTGAGAGACGGTGCCCAGGAGACGGCACTGTGGATAGTTTCTGTGAAAATGCTGCCTGTGTTTATCAAACTAGTAGATTTAACACTGTTTTAAGTTTTTGAATCCACTGTTAGCTTAGCAGGTTAGCCATTTCACAGGTTAGGCTAATCCCCCTTTAGCCAGTTTTCCTAGCACTACACGTGGCCGGCGCACTAAACTAACCCCCGCCAGTGCTCTAACAGCGTCAGACTGCCGTACAGTGTTACAGTTTTAACTGTAGATTAACCTGTAACTTAATGAGTAATTTAATATGTAAGGCCAGGTTTTATAAGGGGGAGATTTTATTTTTTTCCCTTTGAATTGAATAAAGTTTTCTCTCTTTACATTATTCATTTTGATTGTTGTGTTTTTATTTTTACTATGCGTATAGTATCACTTATGAACTAGTGGGTCTGGGTAAATTTCACACTTTTATTCGCAAATAAATAAGACATTTATGATTATGTCTAAAGCTTCATTAATGTTCTGAAATCACGTTATGTTTTACCCACTCTTAAGCATTTGGGTAAAGTGGCCTGTATTCCAAACCTGTATAGAGATGTGAAGTACGGTGTCACAAACAACTAAACTACATTAAATTATATTAAAAGAAGAATGTAACTGTTGTGTTCAGTCTATATAATCGAAAAAACACTAATATTTTAATAATGGAAGTTTAGGGGTTCCTTGTATAATTGCAACATTTCATAACCAAACTACAATTTTTATTGTAGCTGAAATCTCCTTAAATGAATAGATTTTTTTGATTTGTGTATTTATCTTTATCTATTTTTTATATTCTATTTTTATTGTATTCTTTTATTTTTAGTGTATATCTTATTTTATCTATATATCTATATATTTTAACAACAGCTCTTGGGTGTAAACTGGATCGTGAAATCAAAATTTCGTTCCACCTCATGTACAATGTGATGCAAATGACAATAAAATCTCCTTGAATCCTTGAATCTTGATTTTGAAACGAATCGGGACCTTGTGAATCGGAATCGAATGGAACTGGAAAATCAGTTACGATCAGTGACGATACACACCCGATTATGGCGTGAGATTGTTGTTCCAGTGAATGCTCTTCAGAATGCCTTTTAATAGAAATTGATTTTGGACAATTTCATGCTTCCAACTTTGTAAAAACAGTTTAGGCATGGCCCCTTCCTGTTCCAACATAAGGAAGATCCATGACCGGACTTGTGTGGACTGGCTTCACCTCAACATGATAGAACACCTTAGGAATAATCTACAGTGGGGATTGCAAGCCAGACCTTCTCTTCTTCTTGGAGCACCATGGCACCATGCCTAATGTCAGATGTGGGCTAGATGGGTATAAAAGTATTGAGCTGTGGAGCTGTGGAACTGTGTTCTCTGTAATGATTGTGCTCTAATATAACAGCATCCAACCACATGCTCATAGCAATGCTCTAAAAGCTAGGAGAAAGTCTTTCCTGGACAGTAGAGACAGTTATACCAACAAAAGTAGTATAAACTCTTTGCAGTACAAAAATAATGAGGTGTGTGTGTGTGTGTTTAAGGAAGATGAAATGTGAACACACTGCTTTGTAACCATGTGGACAAGTGAGAGACAGAGCAGAACACATTCATATTCCTGCTGCGTGATCACCGTCTGCACCAGGATTATCACACACACACACACACACACACACACACACACACACACACACACACACACACACACACACACACACACACACACACACACACACACAGGCAGCACACTTGTTGCCTGCTGTGTGATGCAGGATCCATCAGAACATTAGGAGGATGGTTGCAAAGTGAATAAAAAGCATTAGTTTAAATGCACAAAAAGATCAGATACAGAACTTGATACAGATAAATAATAAATAAAAAGTTTGTCTTATTGTTTAAGAGTTGATCAGTGTTATAATAAATGCCCTTAGCTATTAGATTGTGTCAAGGCTGAGACGTGTGCCATATCCAGTTGAAGTCACCACCAACGTGCTGAGGCTAAGTGAAGTCCAAGACATGGAGTGGTCAAAGCTGAGTCTGGACTAAGACCAGCAATGAGTATAGCTGAGTCTAGAGACCAAGACCATGAGTTGATAAGTCAAGACCAAGACTGGGTGAGACCAAGAACAGTAGTGCATAAAATGTACTTAAAGGAGAACTCTGGTGTAAAATGGACTTTTGTTGTAGTAAAACATGATAAAAAGTACTTACCTTTGATGAACAGCACACCTCCGTTCTCCCACAGCATTCCGAGATCCAGAAATGTTAACAGTTTGTCCAAACACCCTTCAGACTGGGTGACATGGGTCATAATTTGCCCTGATAAATCACTTATTCCACCCACTATTATCCAGCTCAAATTAGGTCACACCTTCTTGCTAGAATCTGGAGAGCTCTGACATTTAAAACGAGGCATTATTAACTTAAAAAGTGCACAAGAAGCTTATTAAAAACACTGTTTACATCCCATAACGCTAGCTTCAGCTCCGTGTGCCGCCATCATTGTACTGATAATGACAGACGTATATACATAGACTCCGCATAGCCTGTCACCTGGCACCGGCTGTACTGTCATTATCAGTACACAGCGATGGCGGCGCTCGAAGCTGAAGCTAGCATTATGAGATGTAAACAGTAGTTTTTAATAAGCTTCTTGGGCACTTTTTAAGTTATTAATGCCTCGTTTTAAATGTCAGGGCTCTCCTGATTGTAGCAAGGAGGTGTCGAGCTACTTTGAGCTGGATAACGGTGGAAAAAGATATTTATCAGGGCAAATTATGCCCCATGTCATGTCTAAAGGGTGTTTGGACAAACTGTTAAAATTTCTGGATCTTAGAACACTGTGGGAAAACGGAGGTGAGCTATTCAACAAAAGTAAGTACTTTTTATCATGTTTTACTACATCAAAAGCCCATTTTACACCAGACTTCTCCTTTAAGTGCGCAATTTTGTAGCAGTCAAGTCCAGATCAAGACCAAGACCAGTATCAAGAGTCAAGAGGTCAAGAGTTAAGGCCAGTATATTAAAATAGATAAGACTTAAGTCAAGCTAATAACTTTTTAAGCAGTTGAGACTTAAGTTCAGGTCAGGATCAAGACCAGGAGTGGCTGAGATTAAGTGAAGATTTTGTAGCAATAGTCTGAGTCAGATGGTCAAATGGTCCAACCAATAGCTGTCATCACAACAGGCCTTGTCCTGATGAAATCTAGATCAGTTCTGCATTTCAGCATGGAACAGCAACATGTGAATAGAGAATTATAGTCATAAAAATTCATAATTGATACACTTTTGCATACATACACACACTCACACACCCATGTTGTGAAACTCTGCGTCAACATGTTCTTCTAAAAGTGAAGGGAAGAGCAGGTGTTTCCATGGAAACAGACAGAGCCCAAGTGGACGGGTTGGGTGGAGTTTGAGATGAAGAAGGTGGAGGAGAGTGAGGGAGATTAGATAAGCAGTGTGGGTGTGTGTTGTGGCACATGGGGGACATGTGCTGCTGGAATCATGTTGTGGAGCATCAGGCCTGCGAGGAGAGATAGCGGGGGCGTGGCTTTGTTTTGACTGACAGGAAATGACAATAACACACTGCAGTAACAATACATATGTATCTACAGTAGCCTGTACTAAATACGATAGACTCAAGTAAACAGAAACATTGATGTGTGTGAGTGTGTGTGTGTGTGTGTGTGTGTGTGTTCGTATATACAGAAAGCTGTCAGGAAGAGGCATGTATGATGTATACGCACACTGCTACAGCTACAGTGGGTGTAGTGAAATATTAAGTTGATGGAGCTAAATATACCTCCCTTACCCCAGGCCACTGTCACACACACACACACACACACACATATATCACTAACTAGCCACACATTGTACACTATATATACAGCACTGTGCATCACGACACACACATCATAACCTTATACAACCCCATCACACAACATAACAGCTTATCATAACATTACAACACCATAAAAAACACATTATGCAACACATCATACAACAATGTAAAACTAACATTGATCTCATGTACTGACAGAAATTAGCAAATACGTTGCTGAGATCAATTTTATTGCACATGTAATTACAGTACCTATAATACTGTCATTTTTATTACAGTAAGGACATAATACCGAATTTTTTATTTGTATTTATTTTTCTCCCATTTTTCTCCCCAATTTATGTGGCCAATTGTCGCACCCAATCAGCTGCTAGCTAGCTGTATATTTCTCATCAGTAGTGGTGCCTCAACACAAGGACTGTGAAGACTAGGGTTGTAAGAAAATATTGATACACTTGAATATCGTGATATTACGTTTCGCGATAATGTATCGATTCTCAAAAACGCTGTATCAATTTTTTTATTAAGTGTGTTTTTATTAAACTCTCTGCAGTGTTGTTTATTCACCCGGCCACGAGGTGGCAGTGCTGTGATCTATCTTGATCCATTCGGCGCCTCCAGTACACTGCAAGTAAGTGCAGAATCTAAAAGCGTATCAGCAGAGAGGGTTTTCTCCACCGCAGGAGACATTGTAAACGCACAGAGAAGTGTCCTGAAAGCTGAGCATGTTGATCAGCTTGTCTTCCTCCACAAAAACCTTGACATAAAAAAATAAGCGCTGACATACATACAAACTAAAGTTATAGTATACAAAGTAAAGTTATAGTTTAATAGTACTTTTTTTATTATTTTTTTTTTTATTTACATATTTTTTTAAATTTTTTGTTAGGAATCCTCCTGGCACTTTCTTTATTTATTGATCAATTTTATAATTTGTTCAGAGGTATGTTAAAAAAAGCAGGTCACACTTTAAAGCAGGTCTGTTTACAATGTTTTTTGTACTTAATTGTTTACATAATAATAATAAAATAGTAATAAAAATGTTTTTTTTTTACAGTATCGTGATATATCGCATCGTGAGCCCTGTATCGTGATACATATCGTATCGGCAGGTTGATGCCAATACACAGCCCTAGTGAAGACTAGCACACGCCTCCTCCGACACGTGTAAAGCCAATCATCACCTCTTTCTTTTCACAGCGCGCTCTGAGGAAAACACAGCAACTCGGTTCCGATACATCAGCTCACAGACGCCTTGTGCTGATCGACATCACCCTAGGAGTGATGAGGAGAAAGAGTTCCATCTACCCACCCAGAGAGAGCAAGGATTCAATTGTTCTCTCGTGGGGCTCCAGCAGCAGATGGCAAGCTACATGACCGGGATTCGAACCAGCGATATCCCGATCAGAGTGTCAGTGCTTTAGCCTGCTGGACCACTCAACATCCTTTAAATACATTTTTTGGGGTATAAATTTTATTAAAGGTACTTTTATATTTGTAAAATTACAATACATAAAAGCACCATATAGGCTGGCAAGAATAACATTTGTAAAAGCTTTATTAAACGTAGCATGTTATTATCAACTAAATGTCGCCAGATATCTATAAAAATTCTGTGTACAAATTGTTCATGTTGGTAATTTATTGCTGACTAGCGGAGGAAGTGTTTCTCTCTCCCGGTAAAGTGTAGCTAACATGAATTAGCTTATGTGTTATGGTTTGGAGTTTTATCTTCTAAATGTGTGATTTGAGCCTCATTTAGCTGGAGCACGGCATGTGCTTTTATCTTTTTTTGCCTGTAAGCTAAGGTTATCGGCTTGTGCTGCGCTGATATCTTGTTAGCCTGTTAGCTAACGTTATCGGCATGTGCTGTGCTGTTAGCGGTTAGTTTGTTGGCCTGTTAGCTATCGTTACTGGCTTGTGCTGTGCTCTTAGCATGTAAGCTAATATTATTGGACTGTGCTGCACTGTTAGCCTGTAAGCTAATATTATCTGTGCTGTGCTGTCAACTTGTTGGCCTGTTAGGTAATATTATTGGCCTGTGTTGCACTGTTAGCAGTTAGCTTGTTAGCTTATTAGCTAACATTATCAGCCTGTAGTGTTAGCAGTTAGCCTGACTTCACTTCACTCAGTTGTTCTCATCAGAACTCAGGTTTGTAACTCAGAAACAGCTGTACTGAGCTTTGTGTAACTCTGTGTATCTGTACTACAGGCTAGCTTAGCAAGTGAGCATTATAACTCAGCACTGCGTGGGAGCATTTATAGCAGTACTGCAATAAATGCCAAGTTGACGTTTATTAATACACTCTACAATAATAAAATGAAAGAAATGAAGCATTTAACACCACTTTTCACACTCAGTTACTGAGTTACTACATCTTCACAGACACATACTGACTGACCACTAGCATACGCATGAGTTATCTCTTATCTTAATACATTATGTTCCAGTACAACTCTATTACTGCTACAGTACATATAACTTGTTACACCACCATCACTACCACATCATACAACCCATTATAACCACACAGGGATGGAATAGTACACAAAATTTGAGTTCAGTTCACACCACAGTACAAATCTCCCAGTTTGGTGCATTGTTTTTCCACTATTTTTAAAATGTTTTGTATAATAATTACATTTAAATATAGGTAAATACAAGGTGAATACAATAGAGTTGTGTTTGGTTTTCTCTATGATTTTATTTAAGTAAAATGTAGATTTCAAATACTCATAGAAAATTAGATGAAGAAAGAAAATGCTATAGAAATAACAGTACAGCACACAGATCAAAAATGATACTTGTTCTTACAGCCTACAACATAGAGAGCAGTCAGTTAATCATAATATGTGAACTACAAATTTACCTAAGGTAGCCCACGGGGAATCACTACACACTGATGGTGAGTGTTAGTCAGGAACTCGGGGACACACCCAGTATGCAAATAGATTGAGCCAGAAGCCAATGGAAAAGAAGCTGTTAATGGCAACAGACTAAACTCAGTTATTATACATTGATTCAAGAGACCACTTAAAAATGATGAGTTTCTTTGATTTTACCAAATTGAAAACCTCTGGAATATAATCAAGAGGAAGATGAAGGATCACAAGTCATCAAACCAAACTGAACTGCTTGAATTTTTGCAACAGTGGTAAAGACATAAAGTTATCCAAAAGCAGTGTGTAAGACTGGTGGAGGAGAACATTCCAAGATGCATGAAAACTGTGATTAAAAACCAGCAGGGTTATTCCACCAAATATTGATTTCTGAACTCTTAAAACTTTATGAATATGAACTTGTTTTCTTTGCATTATTTGAGGTCTGAAAGCTCTGCATCTTTTTTTATTATTTCAGCTATTTCTCAATTTCTGCAAATAAATGCTTTAAATGAAAATAGTATTATTTGCAATTTGGGAGAAATGTTGTCTGTAGTTTATAGAATAAAAAAACAATGTTAATCTTACTCAAACATATACCTGTAAATAGCTAAATTAGAAAAACTCATTCAGAAACTGAAGTGCTCTCTTATGTTTTTTTTTCAGAGCTGTATATGTGCTGCAATTTTATATGTTGAGTTTAAACTATTTGTGGGTTTACAGTGTTCATTGATTTCCCATGTTCCTATAGACTCCTGTACTGTGACAGTTCACTAAAGAATACATGTGCCGTTACACCCCTAAAACCCAGTACAACTCTATTAAAACCACATCATAAGATAAGATAAGATAAGATAAGATACTTTTATTGTCATTGCACAGTGTACAACGAAATTTAGCAGCAATCCTTACGGTGCCTGAACAAAAATAAAATAAAATAAAATAATAACAGCTCTATGTACAGATACACAAAATTTACAGTGGATGTATGAAAATATAAACAATATAGTAACACGTTTACCCAATAATATATAAATACAGAAAGTGCACAGTGCGTTATAAGTCCGGTTATTAAGGTTGTTAGTTTTTATTTTTCAGTTCCTTGGTAGTGGTCTGAGAGTGTGCGTGCGTTTTGCAGTGTTCAGTTCTCGTACAGTACAGGGGTAAAAACTGTTTTTCAGTCTGTTTGTCCTGGAAGTGATGGACCTGAAGCGTTTTCCAGAGGGCAGCTGTTGGAAAAGATGATGTCCAGGGTGGGAGGAGTCTTTCAGGATGTTGGCTGCTCTGCTGAGACAGCGAGAGCTAAACAGGTCCTCCAGACTGGGTAGCGGGCAGCCGGTGATCTTCTGGGCCACGTTGATCACTCTCTGTAGTGCTCTCCTTTCTGCCACTGTGCAGCTACTGTACCAGGTTGAGATGCAGTAGGTTAACACACTCTCAATGGCACAGTGATAGTAAGACACCAGCAGCTTCTCTTGAATGTTGTTTTTCTTGAGAATTCTCAGGAAATAGAGTCTCTGCTGTGCCTTCTTGACTGCAGCTGTGGTGTTTGTGGTCCAGGAGAGATCTTCAGAGATGTACGTACCCAGGAATCTGAAGAAGGGGACTCTTTCCACACAGTCCACGTTAATGAAGAGTGGTGTGGGGTCTGTGGGTTTCCTCCGGAAATCTATAATTAGTTTTTTTTTTTTTTTGTAAGAGTTTAGAGAGAGATTGTTCTCGGCACACCACTTGCCCAGTCCCTGAACTTCATCCCTATACGCAGTCTCGTCTCCTCCAGATATGAGTCCCACCACGGTCGTGTCATCCGCGAACTTGATGATGGTGTTGCTGGAGTAGGTGGGGGTACAGTCGTGTGTGTAGAGCGCATAGAGGAGAGGACTCAGCACGCAACCCTGTGGAGCTCCAGTGCTGACTGTAACGCTGGAGGAATGGTGGCAGCCTAACTTAACAGACTGGGTGCGGTTTGTTAAGAAGTCCCTAATCCAGATGCAGGTGGGTTGGGAAAGTCCAAGGTCTGCGAGTTTGGTCACCAGTCTGCTGGGGATGACCGTGTTAAATGCAGAGCTAAAGTCTATAAACAGCATCCTCACATAGTTCCCCTGGTGTTCCAGGTGTGTGAGTGCTGTGTGAAGGGCAGTTGTGATGGCATCTTCAGTGGACCTCTTTGCTTTGTAGGCAAACTGATGTGGATCGAAGCTGGGTGGGAGAATGGCTCTGATGTGCTGTAGAACCAGTCTCTCAAAGCACTTCATTATGACCGGTGTGAGTGCAACTGGGCGGTAGTTGTTGAGGTCGCTGATGGTGTTCTTTTTTGGCAGCGGGATGATGGTGGCAGACTTCAGACATGGTGGTATGATGGATTTTGACAGGGACAGGTTGAAGATTTTGGTGAAAATGCCACAGAGTTGGTCTGCGCATATTTTCAGCACCTTTCCTGTAACACCATACGGACCAGCAGCTTTCCTGGGGTTCACTGCCTTGAGTATGCGTCTCACCTCATGTTCTTGCACTGTGAGGATGTGGTTATTGGAGACTGTTGGATGGCTTGTGTTTGTCTCCACTGCACCCACTTCATAGCGAGCAAAGAAACAGTTCAGTTCCTCTGCCAGTGAGGCATCACCCTCAACAGTCGTGCTGTTTCTGGATTTGTGGTTGGTGATGTGTTCAATGCCCTGGCACACCTGACGTAGGTCATTCTTGGTGAAGTGGTCCTCAATTTTCCTCTTGTAGGCAGTCTTGGCCTCCTTGATGCCTCTCCTCAGGTTTGCTCTTGCCATGCTGTATAAAGCTTTGTCCCCGGACCTGAAGGCAGTATTACGTTTTTTGAGGAGAATTCGTACCTCTCTTGTCATCCAGGGTTTTTTGTTTTGGGTAAACCCTGATTTTTTTGTCCACTGTTACATTGTCCACACAGTTCTTAATGTAGCAGAGTACAGTTGATGTGTACTCTTCCAGGTCCTGATCCTCAAAGATGTCCCAGTTGGTCCTTTCAAAGCAGTCCTGCAGCTGTGAGGAAGCTCCTTCAGGCCATGTCTGGACAGTCTTTGTGATAGGTTGAGATCTTCTTTTGAGGGGGGTGTAGGCCGGGGTTAGAAATATAGAACAGTGGTCTGATTGACCCAGGTGTGGTAGCAGAGTAGTTTTGAAACTGTTCTTTACATTTGAGTACACTTTATCCAGTGTATTGCTCCCCCTGGTAGCACATTTGATGTGCTGATGAAATTTAGGGAGGACTTATTTTAAATCAGCATGATTAAAATCCCCAGCTATTATGTGGGCCGCTTCAGGGTAGCTGTTTTGCTGAGAGTTGATAGCCTTGAGCAGATAACTTAGCGCTGTGTTAGCATTAGCATCTGGGGGAGAGCGTTGAGCCGCTGCGTCTATGCGCGCCGCCATCTTAAAAATTCTATACATCCGCTGTTACTGTTCACCATCAGTGCAATGTGCTTCTCATTGCACGAACCTGGACCAACACCTTCCTCCACTCCTCCATCACAGCACAACACAGTTCACTTTAACTGCAGGTTTACTCAGTCAGCTGACCTCTCTCCGTCACCCTAAAGCCCACCCCACTCAGACAGCCAAGGGTCCCTCAAAGTGCGAGTGTGTGACGTTTTCCACACCCCTCTGCCCACCCAAGCCCCCCAGTGCCTCTCTCCATGCCGAGGTTCAGGACCCCCTCATCATTTTCCAAACTTTCTGTGGCCGTTATTTAAGCTGGTGCCGGTCCAGCCACGGCCCGGTTCCGCTCCAATTCACCCAGCCAAGAGTTCCGGGCAGTTCCGGACCACTGTTTTCTCTGCAGTACTGGCTAAGCGTAAATAATGACCATCTGCCAGGGTCTCTCACAAACACAACAACAAAAAACAACACAAACAACACAAACGCACCGTCACACACTTAAACAAGCTTTTACCATCTTACTTACATAGTTACTTAGTTACAAGTAGCTGCCACATGTTTCTGACTGGAGATCATCACAACTGACATTGTGGTGCATTGTGGTGAAATCCATGAATGGACTAATAGAAATGTTTCAAAATTATTTAAAATTAGGATTGGAGGAAAAGGCCAAAATTACTATCAAAATATTGTATATTTCTTAATGTTGGTCAATATAATTCCATCATTCTGATATTGTAATTTGGCTAAACCTGGCCAATATACATTACAAAAAAATATTTTGATTAATGTGTATTGTATATTACTTAAATAAAGTCAAATTATTTAAATAAATAAAGTCTATTACTTAAATAAAGTAGGGCTGTGTATTGGCAATACACAATACGTATCCCGAAACAGGAGTAATAATTTAATATATCACGTTATATTGTGATACTGTAAGCAAGGCGATACATTGTGCTTGCTTAAAGGACCATTAAGGATTATATTTTCTCATAATATGATCAGGATGTATAAGATCAGATCAGATTTTGGTTATTATTTGAACTGTGTGGTACATCACGGTAATTGTGTTGGATTTAATCTCAGAATCTGCTCACTGCCATTCCACCCCAGTCCCATTTCCACACTCAGGTTTGCCAGGTATAGAACACAACTGCACGCAAACAGTGTCCTGCAGCCATGGAAACAGGCAAGCTGGCCATTTTTTTTTGCTAAAAAGGTAATCACTGAGCTTTAGTAAGGCTATGCTAACCATAGCTAGGTAATTAACCACCACCACTACCACAGTAGAAATGAGTAAGTCTCATAATCTCTTTCCAGTTTTTTGAAAATTGGACTCCTGTAGCCAATTCACCCGCGCACTTGCATTTATGACGGACTGTTCCTTTAAATCAAAATAAATAAATGAATCAATAAAAAAATACATTATTATATTTATAAAATCCACCATTTGACACCAATCTTTACAGATAAACTAATAATTAAATATTGAAAATGTTTTTTTTTAAATCAATACAGTATTGCAAGAAAAAATATTGAGATACTTCGATATATCGATATTTCCGTACACCCCAATTGATATAAACAAAACAAAAGTCAACAAATCAAAAATAAAATGTCTGTAGCTACAAACTAAATAAATGTGCCAATTAATGTAATGCGGCCTGTAATGAATATTAGTCAGTAACAGATGCTGTAAATAATATTGAATTATCATCCAGCCCTATTTAAAAAAAAAAAAAACTTTTTTTACTCTGGCTTCCATTGAAAGTCAAGAAAGGAAAAACTGTCTAACGAGTGCATTCAGCTACTTTAAGTTGCATTCATTGCTGACACAGATGTGCAAATGTACACACACACATGCATAGAGCTTCTCTAGTCCCTGTAGAGAAGTACGGCCGATAGAATAGAATAGACCAACAATATGGAGTTATTGCACTATACCTATTGCCATGCATTGCATATAAAGGAGTATAAGACACCCCATATAATTGGTGGTCAGTCCAGAAGTGACGTTAATGTGTTTAAGAACTCCAGCAGCACTGCTGTGTCTGATACACATGTACCATGTATACACATGCTCTGTGGTCATGTGACATCCTTTGGAGAACTAAGTGAAAGTAAGATAATAAAGTACGCAGAGAAACAGATACAGAACTATAGTCTGTAATTTTAGAATTACAGTGCTTGCATATGATAAAATGCATAAGAGGTGTATTATAAGAACTTTAATGTATAAAAAAAATTGAATCATTTCTATTGGTCAGTTAGTCATGACATAGTTTGACACAGTGTTCTAAATGGTTCCAGCTTTTTTTTTAAATAGAATTTGAAAAGTGAAAATAAAGGGAATGTGTTTCAGATACAAGACAAATCTACGTATGCTATCAAACCCACAGCAAACTTTCTGCTCCTCGTACACTTGACACAACTAACACAACATAAACAAACCCAGCCTCAGCTCACAGACACTAGTACATGTGCCAAATCTGTGCACGTGGGCACACACACACAAACACACACGCACATGGTGCAAAAGACAGTGACCATAGCTGTGGTGCACTGTGGGTGATTAAATAAATACACACAGAGAGACACAGGTGTTTGTGTGTGTGAGTGTGTGTGTGTGTGTGCGGGAGGAGCAGCATGGGTGTGGCAGGGACCACATACCTATTCTTTCTGCCACACACACAGACAAACACACACACACACACACACACACACAGACATACACATTAATAATCAATAATCACACTATTGACATATGTTTTTTTTCTTGATTTACAAATATACTCCACATATATCTCTCAAATTATGAAAAGCATTGCTCATTAAAATAAAGTAATTGTATTATTATGCTAATTTATCATGCATTTCTTCATTTGGTGGCATAAAATAGTCTTAAAACGACAATAACAACGTTTTCTTACAATCATTTCTTGCACAACATGACATCCAAAAACATGAAAGGCCTCTTATAAATAAATAAATTCATTTCTAATTTAATTATTTATATATGTCTGTACCTATCACACACACACACACACACACTTGCTCTCTCTCTCTCTCTCTCTCTCTCTCTCTCTCTCTCTCTCTCTCTCTCTCTCTCACTAACACACACACTCTCGCGCGCTCTCTCTTTCTCTCGCCCTCTCTCTCTCTCTCTCTCTAATGGCTTTTTTAGCTTGAACTGTAATTAACAACTGTTGCCATGGCAACAGATGGAATGTACAAATAATGCAAATAATATAAATACATTAAGACTATAACTATAACAACAATAATAATAATACAATGATAATTCTATTTATTTAAGTATTTATAATACTTAATTATAATATAATGCTAATTTAAAATGATGCATGTGTTATACACACACACACACACACACACACGCACACACACGTGGGTGGTACGTACATGCCATGCATGTAAACACACACACACACACACACACACACACACAAACAGAGAAAGAGAGAGAGAGAGAGAGAGAGATGTTTAGCGTGTGCCCAAGAGCCCACAGCACCAAACGGAAACATGCTGTCCTAAAAGAAGCCCACCCTCTGCCTTCTCACACACACACACACACACACACACACACACACACACTGAAGCATCCCTCTCCCCAGCTGAGTCCGTGCTCACTAACCTGGCTGCCATGTATCAGGGCGCTGCTGCGCTCAGCATGGCTGGGAGCGAGGGAGCGGCGGATGGAGGGAGAGGAGGAGGAAGAGGAGCAGAGGAGAGACAGAGCGAGGGAGCATTCCACAGGAGGAAGAAGAGACGAGCTCCGAGCGCTGTGGCGTCTGTACCCGAGCCCCTCTGCCAGCCCTTACACTAATGGCTGCTCGCTCGCTCGCTAGCTCTCA
Organism: Astyanax mexicanus; assembly: GCF_023375975.1. NCBI lineage: Eukaryota > Metazoa > Chordata > Actinopteri > Characiformes > Acestrorhamphidae > Astyanax > Astyanax mexicanus. Next base: position 35,022,954 of record NC_064416.1, on the reverse strand, counting down.
CCCAGCCTCCCTCTCTCTCTTTCTCTCTCTCTCTCTCTCTCTCTCTCTCTCTTTCTGTGAGTGTGTGTGTGTGTAGTGGAGGGGGGTGTGAGAAGTGGTGAGTTCTGCACTCACGCTTGGCTGTGCTGAACATGTTTTGAGAGATAGGGAGACAGAGAGGGAGAGAGAGAGGAAGAGGACGGAGGGAGAGAAAAGATAGAATAACTCAGCAGAAGAGGCACAAAGACAAAGAGCGAGTGAGGGAGAGAGGAAGAGAGAGGGGGTGAAGAGAAAAAAAAGAGATGGAAAGAGAGGGAGAGAGAGAGATGGGAAGAGAGAGAGAGAGAGAGAGAGAGAGAGGGACTGTGTGTGCATTGTGTCAGTTGGCTCGTTAATTATTTAAAGTCTTGATGAAAGGAGCTGCTCTGACATCATTCACTTTCAGTTCACTTTACAGACCACTGGTCAACACACACACACACACACACACACACGCACGCACACACAAACTTGCTTCTGAAATCAAGGGTATTAAAATCCTGCTTTTTTTGTTGGAGTAACTGTCTCTACTGTCCTGAAAACAGCTTTCTTCTAGACTTTAAAATACTGCTCTGAAAGTTTGATTGTGTCAACAGGTTCACATTTACAGCATATGCTCTTGAAGTGGCCTGGGAGGTATTTTAGAAATAAAATGAAGGTTTGCCCGCTATTAATCAGGCTTTTATAATGTGAAATTTAAAGTTTGAACACTAGGTGTTGCTATCACATAAACCCAATCTAAAACACTCCTCATCTTCTTTCCTTCCTTTATTATAACTACATTCAGAGTTGCCAGGTTCATAGTTTTTCCGTCATACTGGGCTTGTTTGAAAATCCAGTCAAGGGTAAAAATTCAAGGGTGTCCCGGTGCCTTTTTTTGGGTACTAAAAATTACCATGGCCACCAAAAAACAAAAAAGTCACAAAAAACAAACAAACAAAAAAACAAATTTCAATGTAACCAGAAATCACCTAAAGATGAAAAAAATTTAAAAGAGGAGAGAAGAGAGTTCAGGAGGGGCAAGAACAGAGAAGAGTAAGTAAAACTCTATACTAATTTGCTAATTATGTTGCTATTACATATTTTTTTTAACTGGGATATAAAACTGTTATAAAAAGAACTAATAAAACATTAATGTTACAATATTATTAATGACTAAGATAATTAGCAAAATTGATTATAAATCCCTTATAAACAAAATACGATGGCTTACACTTATAGTTGTTTTGCCATTTGCTTCAAAGAAGTGATAGACATATATTTTGGTTTAGTTTAGGTTTCTGAAGGGCGGGTTTCAAACTGACTTTTGTTGGATCTGGCAACCCTGCCTACATGAAGGTTCCTGTGCTTTTAGGAAAACATGGCAACTCCAAAGAAACTGAAAATGGACAGCAAATACAGAAAAGTTCAGAGGGAAGTGTGTTAGTGTGTCAATATGTCAGGAAACAGTTGCCGTAAAAAATGAGTGTTACAGAAGACATAAGAGACATTATGAAACGAAATATCAGTTTGAAAAGTCTTAGTTTACACAAAGCTGTCAAAGAAAGATAAAGATAGTAATTCAAGTAAAACGATGCTTAAATGACAGTAATAAAAAAAAACTATTACTATACTATTATATACTATTATAAGTAGTATATTTAATTATATGTTTTATGTCTGTGGCCCATGACTGCACATATATTTCTACTTCTGGCCCCCACAATAAAGTTTGGACACCCCTGCTCTAAAGTGTCCTGTTCTATTGACAGTACTACCCATGTATCTGTCTGTATTGGCTGTAAAAACTTTTGACTGGGATTCCCGCCATCTTGTTTTCAATCAGTTGAGTGTAATGTTGCCATGTGACCACTAGACGATATGAGCAGTGTCTCCGTATCAGTATCAGTATCAGATATTTTTTATGTTTAACCCAATACAGATTTAGATGTTTCAGTACTACACTTAATTCAGGTATTAAAGTCAGAATTCTGTTTTTGTGACAACCCTACTAAACCCTACACACTCTCAAACACAAGCCTGCAGCCTATGAGTGATCCTCTCTGGTTGTGCCTGCATTACAGACTCCATAAAAAAAAACACCACAAACCCACTAAACACACTCTCAGTAAGAGGCTGTTACTCAGTCAGATTTACACACAGCTCTGACAGACGCCTCGCTGGATTCCGCTCAACCAGCTATTTAATTAAAAGCTTAAATCGACAGCTAAATTGAATGAGGGGCCCAAAGCGGCCCGCAGCCACTCGCCCGGCCTCTCTCTGACTCTCTGACTGGAAATACGTCACGCTAATGCATTAGCATGACTGCTCGACCTGACAGAATGATCAGAATTCAGAGACACTGTCGGGTTAGTACTGAGGGAGTCAAACACATGTCTGGAGGAAGTCCTTATCTTACAGCTTTGGTCAAGCCCCCATGGTCATCATAGGGTTGTGTTCAGTTGCAGCAGAATGGCAGTAGGACCAGAATGTCCATGCACTGCACTGTCCACTGTGAGTGGTAATGCTTTTAATTAAATATCATGAGCACATGACCCTTTTTTGTTATTGTCCTGTCTCCTCCCTAGCCCCACTTGTCTTGTTTGTGACCCCGACCCCTTGTTACCGGTCCCAGGTGTTCCTCACCCTCATCGTGTATATAAGCCCCTTTGTTTCAGTGTTCCTTGTCAAGTCTTTTGTTTGCTTTGTGTGCTCCATGTCTGTTTTATGTATTTGTATTTTTTTGTGCCCATAGTATTTTATTGTACATTCCTTGTTTGCTTTGTGTACTGCCAGCCGGATTTGTGTTTTTGTGCTCCTAGTCTGGTCTCAGTTTCTTGTTTTCCTAGTTTTGTTAAATCCATCTAGTCTTATCTTCAGTCTTGTTTAGTTTGCTTTGTCTTGTTTAACCACTAGAACCAGACGGACGGATTTTACATCCAAAATCGCAACTTGTGTTCTCAGCTTAATGCCTCAGAATAAACCATATATGGTCAGAAAGGGCAGAACTTACTCTTTCTAAGAATAGGGGTTACAAGAAATCCATTTGGAGAAAACACCTAAATAAGATATATAAATAAAAGAATAAGATATCCTTCAAAGATCCTTCCATTTTATTCTTCCATTATAAGTCTATTTATTAGCTCAAAACACATAATCAGTTGTATTTATATTCACTCACATGACGTCATCATTGCCATCGATACCTCCAAGTGTTGAAAAAAGAGACTTTACCCACAGCAAAAAATACGTGCAATTTGTTTTCCCCGACCAATATTTTTTACTTCTAGTGCTTTAAACATATTTTCATGATGTTTCAAAAAACATTATAATGCATTCATAAGGCATTATAAACATAGCTATACATATTTATAAAAATGTATAATTCATTATAGCAATGTTTATGATGCATCATGAACTCTAAGTATAATGCATAATAGCTGTGATTATAACATGTTATACATCAATAACAAGAAACTCAGTCCCTGCTTGCAGACTTTATCATGACTGGAAAAGCTTCCAACTTATAAACACTCCCTTAATAATCCTATAAATATATTTTAACCACTCATAAATTACTCTTGTCTTGAATATAATATTAATTATAATGTATTATAACAGGCCTTTGTGCGCTCTAAGTAAAGTGCCAGACTTTCGTTGAGTGACTAGATTATTAATGATAGAGGTATACTATCTTAACATATATATTATAAGCACAGCTTATAATGTATTATGATCACAGGTCATAATGCTTAACAAACATGGCTATAATGGGTTACGCATTTTTCTAAACATTTATAGCCATGTTTATAATGCCTCATGAATGCATTATAATATGTTATGAATGTGGTTATGGCGTCTAATAAAGATGACATTCATAGGAAGTGTTACCATACTTGCTATATGCTATTATCACAATAAGGTGTGTAAATGTATATATACATTTTATTTGCAATATTACAGAGACATCCAATATGGCACACCCCTAATGAGTACTAATCCCAGTCTTATCCCAGCACAGCCCAGATGTTTTGCTGTGGTTTTATCTGAAAGCCAACTATGGTCAGTTCTGGAAGCAGTACAGGACCTTTCTAACAGGGTTCAGCGCTCAGACCCAGTGTTCATAATGAGAGTCTAAAGCCTAAAAAGGCTGAATCTTTTCTTTCTGACAGACGTTTTTTCCACTGAGTGGAAAAGGGAAGGATTTAGAGCTCAGAGCTATCAGAGCAGCACTGAACCCTGGAGAAACAGTGTCCTCCAGCTCTGCAGCCTGAAGAACAGGTGTTCAACACTGTCCCCCAAGACCTCAGAGCATTGCGCAGCATGGAGCTGCCTTCACTGCTGGAAAATTAATAAATACATTCAGAAATAAATAAATTCAGATCCAACTCTGTGCAATTTCCAGACAGTAAAAAGAAAGATCTCAGCTGGAAAATGTGAGCATTACACCAGTACAAGACACAGGCCATTTCTGACTTTTTGGGTATAGTATTAGTCAGGCAGTTGTGAGGTGCTATCTTGTGAGTGAGGATGAACACTGGCAAGTGTGCACATGGGAAGGTGATGTGAATCATGGGAGTTGGAGTGAGGACTAATAGTGGGTGCAGATGGATGGAATATTCCATTTCTGAAGTTCTGAGGTTGTCCATATATTTAACATTCTCAATCTGCAGTGTCACGTGTGAGGATCGTGATCAGGAATACGTCATAGAAGGCATTACCACCCACCGTGGACAGTGCAGTGGGTGGCAGTGACTGTCATAGTGGTAATGTAGTGTAATGTATGTGTAATGTGTAATACAGCATGGCATTCATCTTAGCTTATTGTTGTAGAGGTTCCTAATGGTGTCCTGTGGTAATCCGTCTCATGCAGCTCAATAGGTCTGGCAATGTGGCTGGCCATGCCATAGTATCTGTGTCTTTAAGGCAAGTTCTTAAGAGGGCAGCAGTATGTGGACGAGCATTGTCCTGTTGGAATAGAGAACCGGAGTGTGTGTATAGAATAGGTAGCACCATTTGTTGCAGGAGGACCTCATTAACATTACGTTGGGCTTTCAAAGTTTCTGTTATGAAGATGGAAGGTGATCTGGCATTGTACGTCATTGCAGCCAACATCATGACACCACGCCTTCTTTGAGGCCTTGTTGAGATGCTGAACCACAGTCCCTCCACACATGGATTTTTTGGACATCTGTAGTGTTGTATTCAAGTCATGTTGAGACCAGGAAAAACCGAGATTGAGACCAAAACTGAGATCAGATTAGGATTTAAAAATAAAAACATCTACTTATCAAAATTATGCTTAAACTGTTTTTTTAATATTTTTTATTCTAAAATGTAAAAAAAAAAAATCACAATTTGCCCTCAAATAGCTCATCACTAAGGTTAGCTAGCTCATCGCTAGCTTTAGTTCTCTCATCAGGAATATTAGGATGTTAGCTAGCTTGCCGCTAAAGTTAGCTAGCTTGTTGCTAAGATCAGTGCTCCCCCAATGACATTAGTTTGTTAGTTATGTTAGTTCACTGCTAACATTAGTTATATCACTAATTTGTACTTATCTCTCATTTTTTTTCGAAATGTATGGAAAAATTAGTCGTGATCCCTGAAGTCTCAAAGGTATCGAACTGTGGCAGAATGTCCTGCATACACATTCACAATGATTCACATAACCAAAGAGTATAACGCCAGCGAGCCGGTAAAAAAGAGCACATTTACTGTTAGTAGTAAGTAATAGTAGTAGTAGTAGTAATAGTAAGCAGTAGGGATGCAACGGTACAGTGTGGACACGGTTCGGTTAGTATCGCGGTTCTTGGGCCACGGTATCGGTTCGGTTTCAATATATATTAATATTAATGCTTAGATTCTCTGCCCGAACTCGTCCTGACCCGAGATTTCCCACCACATTCCTCAGGCCGGGCTCCAGGAAATGGTCTGTGACATAGGCATCTGTTTTTAATGCTATTTGTATTTTGTATAAAGCTCTGGCATGATAATCAAAATATAACCAAGTAACCAAGTATTATCCTTTACGAAAATGAACGAAATAACGAAAACTGAAAGGAAAAAAAACATTTTCGTTAACTGAAACAAATAAAATTGGTAATTAAAAGAAAAAAGGTTACTAACTGGAACTGTATTGAGAGTTTATAAAACTAACTAAAACGAACTGAAATTACTGATAGAATACCCTTGGTTTTTGTGTTTGTTAATTTATTTATGAGCGCTGCAGTCAGATTCTGCTGGGAGTCGAATTCGGCACAACAGCGGCAGCGCAGCGGCATCTCACGGTGTTAGTTCCTGTTAATAACGCTCGCGCTAACTGCAAAATAACGACTGAAAACACTGAGAAAGCTGCAGAATTCTGTATGGGATTAGAATATGAGCGCAAGGGAGATAAAACAGGAGAAACAGTACCTGTTATGAGTAGCTCATACACCAGAACTGATATATCTCTCTCTTTCTCTCTCTCCCTTTCTCTCTCTCTCTCTCTTTCCCTTTCTCTCTCTCTCTTGCACTGACTCATAGTTGATCATTTTGGTGAAAATTGGGGAAACCTGTAAAGTTTATTGAGTTTTTGAGTTTGTTCATGTGTTTCTCAGATTGATCTCTCTGATGTGATGTGTAAAAACTAATAAAACCTAGAAAACTCTCACTCTAAAAACTAATTAAAACTAACTGAATTGTTAGTGTTCAGTAACAATAGAAAAAAGATTTAGTTTTTAATGAACTTCACCTCAGACAGAAGACTCGGACTCGGCCGGTCTCGTCCACAGTCTCCAAGTCCACCTCGTTTTTTGGTCTCGAGACCGAGACTGGACTCAAGTACTACAACACTAGTCGTCTTCATTAAGACAATATGTCCCTCTTTGGTCTTTGGTCTACTTGTAGCTCAATAAATGGTTCCCATTTCAGTTTTAATATGTAATAATTTCTTTTTCCTGGTAAGTTTTGTTTTTCTTCTGAATGGCATTGAAATCTGATGCTTCCTTCTCTCTTGATGATGAGTGTATCTACTGTAAACAAACATGGAACCTGGACATGTGTCCTTTCCTCATCCCCACGGTTTACACAGTTGCCATGGCAACCTGGACTGGGCATGACATGTCAGCATCGGCGGCATCCAGTGTTACAGCAAGCAGTGTTACAGCGAGCATACAGTTTCCCTGGCAACAGGGTTGGGCATCCACACACAGGCGGCACTGAATGACGGGACAAGTTCAGAAAGGAAACAGAAAGAACACACACACATTGGAGCCCACGTGTCCCCACAAACACTCATACCCACGTGACAACACACACACACACACACTGAGAAAACAGAGACAGTGTAACACAAGGCAGTGGTAACTCACGTTTCTCACACTGTCACTCTCTTATCACAGAGAAACAAACATATGTACACATGTAAACTCACTTACCTATGGATTATAATAACACCTGACCTTCATCCACCCATACCTTCAGTCCAACTTCTAATATATATCCTTCTATGTGTCCATCTATTCATTCATCCCTCCATCCACTAAACTATATCCTTACCTTTTATCTCTTCAGCTATTTATATAGTGTACCTCTAATTCAACCTTTGACCATTTGTCTACCAATCCATGCTCCAGGTGGACCTCTATCCTTCCAATCATGATATGAATCCTCCTTTTATCCAATCAAATGCCTGCAGTTCTACATCTATTCATATCTCTTTATTACTTAAAAATTCACTGAGTTCTTTTTTTCCCATCCCTTTTATCTCTATAGTATATCTATCTCCAGTTCAATGTCCATCCATCATCCATCCATCCATCCATCCATCCACTAAAATGCCTCAGGTTCAATTTCTAGCCATTCATTTAATTTCCCTTTAACCCATCCATCCAATTAACTAGTTCAGCCTCTATCATACATATCATCCCTTCCTTTAGCTCTCCAACCACTCAAATGTATTTATTTTTATTTATTCAATCTATCCATCCATTCATCCCACCAACCAAATGCAATCAGTACTGAATCAACATTCATTAAACGTCTCCAGTCCACATTCATTCATTCATTCATTTATTTCCCAAACCCTTGAATTACCACCCCATCATTCAATTAAATATTTTAACCTCTATCATCCATCCATCTATCCATCCATCCATCCATCCAACCATCCATCCATCCAACAAAATGCCCTTGGTTCAGTCTCACTTCAACCAATCCAATAAAATCCATCTTTAAATCCCTTATTTCCTCTTTTCATTCCTTCTTCTCATCCTCACGAGGCTAGAGACCTAGAGACTGAGGGAATGTCTCCTGTTTGGACCAGGGCCTTAACCCGGGTCAGCCAAGAGCCTCCATCAGCACAGAACCACAACACACTGGCTGCACAGAAACTCCATCCATCTTCAGGACAGCTACAAACCAGCCTGGCTTCCTCTGAGCTAGTCGGCTGAGGTCTCATTGTGGGCAGAGTGAAACCTGGACTGCGGGTGGCAGCAGGGGGACTGAACGAACCTTAATGTGGGAAACCCTTATAAAACCAGAGAGATTGACATCAGAGCCAACCCAGGCATTTCAATTAACCAGCACTGGCTCTGTTACAACAAGAACAACCTGGTCATTTCAAGATGCTGGTTAAGATGGTGGACTAGTATATCTCTTTACCAGTATAGGGTATGTTTTTGTTTGGATTTTATGGTTTAGCTAGTCTACAAACCTAATCAAGCTGACCAAGCTTGACCATGCAGGTTGACCAGAATGATCAGCAAAACCACTCAAGCTGTAAAACAATACTGGTCAACCAGCATGGCATGCAAGACAATGCAGGTGGACCAGCAAGACCATGTTGGTCAGCTAGCATGGGCAGAATCATTAAGATGGTGGACTTAAACAAGACAATCTTCACCATGGTGGCCAACCAAAAATAGCATCTTCACCAACAACAGCATCTTCACCAAGTTGGTCGACCAACAACAACATCTTTACCAAGGTGGTGGACGAACAAGAGCATCTTCACCAAGCTGGTCGGCCAACAAAAGCATCTTCACCAAGCTGGTTAGCCAACAAAATCATTGTCACCAAGCTGGTCAGCCAACAAAAGCATCTTCACCAAGGTGGTCAACCAACGAGAGCATCTTTACCAAGGTGGTGGACCAACAAGAGCATATTCACCAAGGTGGTGGACAAAAATAAGCCTTTTCACCAAACTGGTCAGCTAATAATAGCATCTTCATCAAGCTGGTTGACCAACAAGAGCATCTTCACCAAGGTGGTGGACGAAAAAGAGCATTTACACCAAACTGGTCAGCCAACAAAAGCATTTTCATCAAGCTGGTCGACCAACAAGAACATCTTTTCCAAGGTGGTGGACCAACAAGAGCATTTTAACCAAGGTAGCCAACCAATAATAGCATCTTTATCAAGGTGGTGCATCAACTAAAGCATCTTCATCAAGCTGGCTGACCAAAAAGATAATCTTCACAAAGTTGATCAAAAAACAAGAGCATCTTCACCAAGTTGGTAGACCAAAAAAAACATTTTCACCAAGGTTTTGAACCAACAAGAGGATCTCCACCAAGGAGATGGACCAACAAGACCATTTTCACCAAGCTGGTCGACAAACAAGAACATCTTGTCCAAGGTAGTCGACCAGCATGAACAACTGGACAAAAAGCATCACCATGACCGTTACATACCAGCACAAACCATCCAAAACCATCTACCAGCAGAGGTTGGAGCTTGAGCTGGGTTTTTAATCTAGGTTAAACCTTAAGTCCTTAGATTTATGGCAAGGTAGAAGCACAAAATCAGATCAAACTTGTTATCAGATATAGAAGAATGCGATGAACAAGTACTTGGCTCAAGAATAGTCACTTATTTTTGGCTGAAACAGTATAAATAACCCTCCTTACAGAGAAGAAGCTCTCTACTGAACAACAATGACTTATAGAGGAAAAGAGAATGCAAAGAGAGATGGAGGGGAAGAGACAATAGCAGACTCTATGTATAATTCAGAAACGAGCTCATGAATGTCTTTATGCAGGGCTCTATTAAATAATCCACACTAGAGGCATGTGTCACAATTCACTGACTTTCATATTGGACTTATTCTATACTGAAGTGATGCTCTGATCAAATCTTCTTTGCCTCAGTTGTCTCTTCTACAGATTTAACTGATACACTCTAAAAAACAGAGGTACGATATGAGTACTTTTTTGTACTCAAGGGTACACTCTTCATAATTGTACCCTCAAAGGTACAATACTGGTATTTACAGGGTCAGATTTGTTCCCTCTGAAGTACAAAGTCTTTTATAACAGCAATAAGTACAAATTTGTACCATTTAACCCGAAAAAAAGTTACATTCAGTATTCTGTATCACTGTACTGATAAACAATATATATTTTAAATGCATATTTTTATTTGAAAGCCAGACAATTTTGGATCATCAAGTTTTTGATACATATTTAGTTGATGATAATGTTTATAATCTTTATAATCTTTACTGCCACATAAAACATGGGTACAAAAAAGGACTTTCACTGAAAGGTACTTTTTTGTACCTCAATATAAGGTACAGCCCCAGCGACAAGCTTTGAACTCTTTTAAGTACAAATCTGTACTTACTTTTCTTAGTGTGTATATGTGTGGGCAGAATCTAAAGTGGGTTTAAAGCGGATTCCTATTATAGGTATTGGGATTTTGGGGTTACCCCTGTCACTCAAAATCAGATAGTGCTATATGTGGACAATGCAACCTTTTTAATATGTGTGTGAAAGGTCTGGTGGTGTGAGATTAGTAAAGTGTGTCAGGACAGCTCAGTGAAAAAACAACACCACAACATCAGAACCAGACAAAACAAGTCTGGCTTAGGGGCCAAAATAAAAACAAAATTCTTAAATGAACTCAAGCTCTGATCAGACCACTGCACCTGGACATTAATGACTTTAGTGAATAGCTAAGAACTTCCCACCAGCCACTTCATTAGGAAACCCCGACAATGTGTCTCCATCTGGCTGGTGTACAATGAGAGGCTGTAGCTCATCTTTTAATGCACGAGTATACAAACAATATCAAAGGCGCACCGGATTATAAGGCGCATTGTGCAATACTAGTATCTAAGAAACAGTTGTGTCGCCTTGTTTTTCTTCTAATTTAGCAGGTCTCTCCACTGGCTGCTGGTGGGGAGGTAACTAAAAGCTAAGCTAAGTAAACAAAACTGGAATTTCTGAAAGAAATTGAAAGTCAAACAAGCGTTGAATGTTAATGTTCACCGATTTTTCTACTGAAAACTGTGTATTTGGGTGAGTAAAGCGCTTCTGTTTATTTACAGTAAGCTTAGATTTCCCGATTTTTAAGGCTAAGTCTGGGTGCAGCAGCACTAGCATTAGCGGCTAATCTAAGCTAGCGCTTAGTGCATTTGGCAGATAATGCTAATGCTGCTCCTGCAGTGCTAGCCAGGGTTAGGAGCTGGCTACAGGCCGATGATAGTTCTAAATGGTCAAAGAGCTTAGTAGCTAGCGCTGAGTAGCTAATGCTAATACTGCTCCAACCTCAGAGCTGGACAACTAAACTAAAACTCCTGTTTAACACTGTACTTCAGCAGAGTGGATTGACTGCTCCCTACAACCTGACTAAAATACATACATAAGGCGCACTGTCGATTTTTGGGAAAATTGTAAAGCGTGCCTTATAGTATATAAAAAAAAAAATCTAAAAAAAATAACTAAGCATGATTATAAATAACAGAAAATATACTTTCATACATCGAAACATGGTTTCATTGAGCAGTTTATCCACAATAGAGCAGAAGCAGCACTTATAGATTTTAGCACACCATTTGAATATGAATGAAATACACCTGCAATGAACGTGTGCATGTTTGCAGACACAAAATGAAAGCAAAAAAAAAAAAAAAACTTTTGCATGGATATTTTTTTAAGAATAGCATCCGCCTCTTCCAGAATATAGTGAAAGAGAGTAGGGCGAGAATCGCTTTAATTTCCTACCAGTCCTTCTTTACAGCTATAATAGGTCAGCAACACCATGTAATTGTACACCTACAGTATATGGTACCATAGTGTATATTATTTATGCAGTGAACCTAAAAGCAGGTGGACAAGGAATGTATGTTAAAGCCATGGTTGACTGTTCCATTCGCCATATTCAGCCGCTACACCTGCACCATTAATCCCCTCTCACTTCCGATTGATGTGCCATTTGATCCGGGTTCTGTTCCAGCCCATTAGCTGCTCTATGATGCAGTCAGCTCCACAGTGCTGTCAGCTGTCAATCAAATTGGAAGCCTTTCTAAAACTCACCTGCTAAAAGCACCCGGGGAAAGAGGGAAGGAAACAGGCCTGAGATTCGGTTTCTATAGACACGGCTAGCTAATGGCTCTGGGATTAAACATCTGCATAATAAAAGTACGCATGTGGATTATGACTAAGTCTTCGATATTCAACTGCAGAAAAGCAAGAAGAAGAAATGTGTGGCTTTCTGTCATGGCCAGACAGGGATCAGATGTGTGGATTCATAAAAGAGATTTTATTATGAAAGGGCAATATAAAATCGACAGGCAGCCAAAGGCATAAAGGGCAAGAAATACCAAAATAAGTAAATCAGTGCAGGTTCGGTACATTGCAAGTATGAACAAAGGCAAAGAAAAAATCTTAGTTCGCAAAAAAAAGAGGACAAAAAAACTGAGGAACAATAATACAACAATAGTAATGCTTCGTAATGCAGGGTAAGCCTACACAATATTTAGAAATGTGGATAACAATTAATTGGGTATATATAGTGAGTGAAACAGGTGAAAACTATCAATATTAGTGTCAGTCCTGATGCTGTCAGTCTGCTTGCTCTGGACTCTAAACTACTCAACAAACACTCCACTTCCCAGCATGCACTCACACCTGATCTTGTGACTCTGCGACGCTCCCACTCCCCCAGTTACTGATTGTTTTCACCTGGCCTGCCTTGTATAAATACCCCTCAGTTTACTCTGTTCCCTGCCGAGTATTGAATCTAGTTATTTAGCTCTTCTACAAAAGGTTTCCTTAGTTTATTGCCTTTTCTTACTGACTTCTTTTTGTTTCCGTCTCTTGATTTTTGCCTTGTCCTCTCTATTGTTTATTCCGTTGGTGACCATTTTTGTATTTTTGACTGCTCTTTTGCCTTAGCCCTCTCTTTGCACATTAATTCTACTTTGAATCCGGGTGAATAAAATAAATGAAGATTGATGAAGAAAGAAAATGCTGTAGAGAGAACTGTGAAGCATAAAGCCAACACAGAGTTAGTAACTCAGAAAATTATGATATACCAAAATTTTGATAGTGAAATGCATGAAAAAAATTGAAAATGGGAAACATTTCTTCTTCACTATACTTTATAAAGTTTTGCACTCATTTTTTTCGATTTTCAGACCATAAATCAGTAAGTTTTGTATATGAGCGAATAAAAAAAGTTATTTTTTCAGATGGCATAATTAGCAACAAGAGCTAACCAGCATGCTTGATGCTTATGATTGGGCTAATTCTATTCTTTATAACAGATTCTGGACACATTTTTATAACATTTGTCCTAATGTTTATGAACACCCCTCCTACTAATTTAAATATCACCTATTGCTGACACTGATGTGCAAAGGCACACTCAACAGTGACAGCTTGCCTAGTCCTTGAAGAGGCAGTGGAACTGTGTTCTCTGGAATGATAGAGCTCCATCCAGCATATTGATCTACTGAATCTAAAGCACTATGTAGCTGAATGCAATCAAATCCTCACAGCAAATAGGAAGCGTAAAGTGCACAGGCTTTGTCACTTGGTCTGCAGACACATCTGTTGTTAAAAGCACCACATACACTGACATGCCGCCAAAAGTCATGGCACAGCAATATGCAGCGTACTCATGGCAGGGTCAAGTATGCACCAGGAATAAATCAAAGAAGGCATTACCGCCCACAATAGACAGCACAGTGTAGGGAATGGTAATGGTAATGACGGTGACCGACAGCTTCCGGCTACAAGTGTCCATGTGTACAGACAAACAACTCAAGCTAAAATCACATCCACATTCAGTACAGAAGACCCTACACACATGTCCCAAAGTACACATGTCAGTACTGCGCTCTTTAATGAGACATGATACTAGTTTACTAGAGATAGATTGATAGAGAGAAAGAGAGAGAGAGAGAGGAAGCAGAGGGACATCCCAGGGGAAATCAGAGCGACAAAAAGAGCTGTCCAATATAGGAGATGAATCGAGGGGAAGAAGGCAATGAAAGAGTGCAGAGAAAGAGAGAGAGAGAGAGAGAGAGAGACAGGGAGAGAGAGGAAAAAAGGACAGAAAGCCTTTGAGAGTAATCCTGCTGTCTTCAGTCAGAGGCTCCCGCTGGGTTGCTGGACTCACAGGGTGATGTGTGTGTAAAAAGACGAAGAGAGAGAGAGAGAGAGAGAGAGAGAGAGAGAGAGAGAGTTAGAGAGACAGAGCTGGGGATAATGATTGAGATAAATGAGAGACTCAGATAAGCTGAAGTAAAAAAGGGCAGTTTAATGCATCACAAATCAAGACAAAGGTATTGGGACATCTGCTTGTCCATTGTTTATGCTGCTTTTGTTGGAGTAACTGTCTCTACTATTCAGTTAAGGGTTTCTACTAGATTGTGGAGCATTGCTGTGAGGATTTGATTGCATTCAGAGACACAAGCTTTAGTGTGGTCTGGATGTTGGACGGTCATCATCCCACTTCATCAGACAGCTCTGACCAATCAAAGGAGAGAGCATGCTCGCATGGCTTGTTGGGGCACATCTTGGTGCGTTTAGGTTTGTGCCTGTGTGAAAACAAACCAAACTAAGTGATGGTTTTGTGTTTACTTTATCTGTGTTACTTTATTTGCTTTCTGTTTTGCTTTTGCTTTACTCTGGTTTGTTAATACAGATTTTTATCTGCATTTATGTCTGTCCTTTTCTTTCCTCAACATTCACGTTAGTACTAAAACACATGTACAAACCCCCTCATGCCCAATTAGAACCCACCTAGACTACATTCCACCACTGCCACTGATATGATAATAGTACAATAACATATAATTGCAGTTACACTTTAAAATGTCATAGACCTTTCATTATAACAAATATTAAAATGTTAAGATGGTAAAAAAAAATCTAAATTATTTAAAAGGGCAGAAAAATAAAAGCAAAGAAACAAAGAGAAAGAGAGAGTGAAAGAGAGAGAGAAAGCTTAGGAAGAATAAGAAAGAGAGCAAAAAAAAGCTGCACGTTGCCACTGCTCATTTTTTTTTCTCTGAACTGCCCTGCTATTCGCTACTAAAATTAGCACCCACATGGCAGCAAAAGAGAGAGAGAGAGAGAGAGAGAGAAACAGAGAGAAAGAGAAACAGAGAGAGAGAGAAAAACAGAGTGAGAGAGAGAGACAGAGAGAGAGACAGAGAGAGAGAAGGAGAGAGAGAGAGACAAAGAAACAGCAAGAAAGACGGAGAGAGGGAGAGAGGGGTACAGGTGCAGAAATGCCAAAAAAAGAAAAGCAGAAGAAGAGCAGAAGCAGCTCCACGTGAGCACTGTGACCCCCGAGGGGACAGACGAGGGACAGCGAAAATTTAATGAGACGTCCAGCATGAGACACAGACACACACACACACACACACACACACACACACTGAGCAAGTTAGCGGTACTAACACCCATAACATTATAAGACTGTAACTATCGCTTTAAATAGAGACTGACAGGAAGCCCAAAGCTTTGATTACTGTGATCAATATATTGACACATATTGTGTGTGACACAATGAATCAATAATATTTCATATCACAATACCAATACATATTGGCAAATATTAGTTTTACACTAGTTCCTAAACAATCAATTCATAGTAGTTGCCAAATGAGGGAGTTAAATAAATGAGTAATAAGTTAAAAGCCTACAATTTAACCCCTTCAACTCTGAAGACTTGTTGTTGGTTTCACAACTACCCATTTTAAAAGAGTTTTCTGGTAGATCCTCAAAAATCATGGTGGTTTCCACATAACAAGGTTCAAATCTTCATAATCTTATAATTCATAATTCTTAAACAACTGACTTTAGTTACTAAACAAAGAGCCATAATATGTGAGTAATTAGCCTTAATAACGAAATATTTAGTGGAAAATGTTACACTTTAAACCCTAATA
This sequence comes from Astyanax mexicanus, assembly GCF_023375975.1. Lineage (NCBI taxonomy): Eukaryota > Metazoa > Chordata > Actinopteri > Characiformes > Acestrorhamphidae > Astyanax > Astyanax mexicanus. The sequence goes on along the minus strand of NC_064416.1, from coordinate 35,006,789 downwards.
CAAGGTAGTTAGCCCTAATAACTCACCTAAGTAGCCTTAATAATAGAGAAATAAGCCTTAATAATGAAGTAATAAAGCTAAAGTTTAACCCCTTAAACTGGTGGCCAGTTTCTGAAAAAAAACACTGTAGTTACAGCATAAGGCGTAATAACTAGTCTTAAAAACTGAATAGTGTGCCTAACGTTTAACCCTTTAAAACATTAAGACTTGTTGAAGGGTCCATGACTGATAATACCTGATAATTTCGAATACATGGCTGTAGTTACTGAATAATAAGTCTTAATTACAATGTATTAAGCCCTTATTACATAATAATAAGTCTGAAATTAACTTTCATCTACCTGTTTGGAGATTAACTACATGTCTACACTGCATGTATTTTTCATAATAGTTCCTCACTAATAGTTAGTACATAGTGAAAAGTTTTAATAACTAAATAAATCAGTAACTCTTAACCCTTTTAACTCACAAATATGAGTTACATATCAATAGGATACCTAAATAAATCCTTGTAGCTACAGAATAATGTATTCATATCTAAATAATTTGCTTTAATAACTGAACTTTTATTACATGATAACATATGAGCAGTTTACCCACCTGTTGGGTAAAAAAAATCTAATGTCAACAGCATATATTAGTTTTAAAATATCAGCTGAGCCCTTTTCTTTAAATAATAAGCCTTAAAAAGTAGGAAATAAGCTTTTATTATACAATAATAAGTAAGCAGTTTAACAACCTGTTGGGTAAATAACCAAATATCAACAACATATATTTGTTTCTATTTATTAACTTAATAAAAAAGCCTTAAATATGGATTAATATGCTTAAATAAATAAGAAATAAGCTGTTCTTATACAATATATACAATAATAAGTATGCAGTTTAACTACAAGTTGGGTAAATAATCAATATATATCAATAATCAATAATCATATGTGGGGTAAAAGCCACATATCAACAGTGCATAATAGCTTAGTGACATCAGATGAACAATTATCTGTAGTTACTTAGTAATACGCCTTAATATCTGAGCAATAGGCTTTTATTACATGATAATGAGCAGGTTGTTTACCAATCTGTTGGGTTAATACATATGTATCAATAGTATATATTAGTTTTATACTAGCAGATGAACAATTCTCTGTAGTTAAATAATAAGCCTTAATATCTGAGTATTAAGCTTTTATTACATGATAATAAGCCTGCTGTTTAACAACCTGTTGGGTTAACAAGCACGTATCAATGATATATATTAGTTTTATAGCAGCAAATTAACTATTATCTGTAGTTATTGTATAATAAGCTTTAATAACTGAGTAAAAGGCTTTTAATACATGATAATAAGCCTGCTGTTTAACAACCTGTTGGGTTAATAAGCAACATATCAACAGTACATATTAGTTCTGTAACAGTAGTTGAACAATTATCTGTAGTTACTTAGTAATACGCCTTAGTAACTGAGTAATAAGCCTGCCGTTTAACAACCTTTTGGGTTAGTAAGCATGTATCAACAGTTTATATTTTACTTTAATGCTAACAAATGAACAATTATCAGTAGTTATTGAACAATAAGCCTTAATAACTGAGTAATAAGCTTTTATTATATGATAATAAGCCTGCCGTTTAACAACCTGTTAGGTCAATAAGCCACATATCAATGGTATATATTAGTTTCATACACTGTAGTTACTTAGTAATAAGCCTTAATAACTTAGTAAAAAGCTTTTATTACTTGATAATAAGCCTGCCGTTTAACAACCTGTTGCGTAATTAGTCACATATCAACAGTACAAATTTGTTCTGTAACAGTAGTGGAACAATTCTCTGTAGTTACTTAGTAATAAGCTTTATTAACTAAGTAATAAGCTTTTATTACATGACAAAAAGCCTGCCGTTTAACAATCTGTTGGGTTAATAAGCACATATCAATGGTATATATTAGTTCTGTAACAGTAGTTGAACAATTCTCTGTAGTTACTTAGTAATAAGGTTTATTAACTAAAAAATAAGCTTTTATTACATGATAATAAGCCTACAGTTAAACAACCTCTTGGGTTAATAAGCATGTATCAACAGTTTATATTTTACTTTAATGCTAACAATGAAAAATTATCTTTAGTTATTGAACAAAAAGCCTTAATAACTGAGTAATAAGCTTTTATTACATGATAATAAGCCTACAGTTAAACAACCTCTTGGGTTAATAAGCCAACTTCTGTAACAGTAGTTGAACAATTCTCTGTAGTTACTTAGTAATAAGCTTTATTAACTAAGTAATAAGCTTTTATTACATGATATTAAGCCTGCCGTTTAACAATATGTTGTGTAATAAGCCAGATATCAACAGTAGATATTATTTCTGTAGCAGTTGCTGAACAATAATTTGTAGTTACTGAACAATAAGCTTTAACATCTGATTTATATGCTGTAGGAACTTAATACCAAATAATAAGGCATATCACATTTTCAGACACACACACACATACACACACACACACACACTCTTACCAGGCGAGTTTGAAGCCTCTCATTAGTGCTGCGTGGAGTGTGTGGGTGTGCGGGACATGCTGGCGAGTGGCCGCCTCTCGCGGGCCGGCCGGAGGGGAGAGAGCGCGTCCCGCTGTGCTGTCCCATTCGGCGTGCTAGCGCTGATGCTAATGCTAACAGGCTCCCTGCTATGGCAGATGGTCCAGGTTAGCGTACGGTTAGCGCAGAGCAGGAAAGACACCGGAGCTCCGTCTCAGCTGCTCTCACTGTCCGTGTGTGTGTGTGTGTGTGTGTGTGTGCGTATGTGTGTGTGTGTGTGGGTGTCAGGAGGCTTAGTGAGATCAGTGCCTGTGTGTGTGTGTGTGTGCGTGTGTGTGTGTGACAGAGAGAGCAGAAGAAATGTACAGAAAAAACAGGAGCACACTCACACACACTTCTCTTTCGCTGTCTCACATTATTCACCCTCTCTCTCTCTCTCTCTCTCTCTCCTCTCTTTTCTCACACTGTCTCTGGCTTTAATTCTCTCTCGCTCACCCTGCCTCACTCCTCCCCGCTGCTCTCTCTCTCTCTCTCTCTGCAGTGGGAGTGTCTCTGTGTCTGTGCTGTAACTGAGCAGAAGCACAGCACACAGCATAGCTTTTCAACTCAACTTCAAAGCCCACATTTTAACCTATGCTAAATGTGATTGGACAGGAATCAGTATCGTGTCCCATGACTTTTGCCATGACCAATGGAAGTTAAAGAATGCTGAGTTGACCTATGGGAGATATGTGTTTGGGTTTTCCTGCACTGAATATGGATGTCAGTGCCTGAACATTTCTTGTCAGACACAGTCAGTCACGACCATTGCCATAACTATGACTAGTTTATAAGAAATTACACATTTACAATTACACACAATTGCACACTTAATATCCCAGCAATCAAAACTATAAAGCACAAATCATTTACCTTTTAGTGCATTCTAATTGTAAATTGACCTCAGCAGTGCTATCCTATTCCGAAATTTGCCTGAACAGTGCTGTCCTAATCAGAAATGTACCTCAGCAGCTCTATTCTAATCATAAATTCACCTCAGCATGCTATTCAACTCACACACCCATTTTTCCTTTTATTTTTGCCATTTAAACTCTTCAGGTCCAGTCATAAAAAAAAAAAAAATCACCTCAACAGTGCTGTTTAAATCAGAAATACACCTCAGCAGTGCTGTCCTAATCAGAAATTTACCTCAGCAGCTCTATTCTAATCGTAAATTGACCTCAGCAGTGCTATCCTAATCAGAAATTTGCCTGAACAGTGCTATTCTAATCATAAACTCACTTAAGTAGTATTGTTCTAATAATAAATTCACATGAACAGTGCTATTCTAATCATAAATTCACCTCAGCAGCTCTATTCTAATCATAAATGTACCCCAGCAATGCTATCTTAAGAATTTTACCTCAGCAGCTCTACCCTAATTATTAATTCACCTTAGTAGTGCTACCCTAATCATACGTTTACATGAGAAGTGCTATTCTAATCAGAAATTTACCTCAGCAGCTCTACTCTAATTATTAATTCACCTCAGTAGTGCTACCCTAATCATACGTTTACATGAGAAGTGCTATTCTAATCAGAAATTTGCCTCAGCAGTGCTATTTAACTCACAGACCCATTTTCCTTTCATTTTTGCCATTTAAACTTTTCAGGTCCAGGCATTAACCAGAAATTGTACAAAATCTAGTGTACAAAATATAGTAAACTGTCAGAGCCTTTAAGAAAAACAAATTAACTAAAAACTGAAAACAAAGTTATTTTAACATTTTAAAATAATAGTATATTGTTAAAAAGACTGAAACTGAAAACAATGTATTGTCTAACAGCTTCCAGCTGGTAAGCAGCAATGGAAATAAACTGAGATTTTGAAATGGATACAAAAAATCTCAACTTATAAAGCTTTTGTCTGTAGTAAAGCAGTGCTGGAACAGATTGTGTTACTGCACTGTAGCATTTACACATTTACACACAGCACATTCACACTTTTAACATAATAACTAAAAAAGATACAGAAACACAGAGAACTCTGTAACTATTAAAAGTATAAAAGTCTTTTCTTAAGATAAATTACAGATGAAGACTTCAAAGACTCTCCTTCAAAAGAAAACTGGTACAGGAAGAGGTCTGGCTGACCCACATGGCAACACCTTTAACACAGCTTAACATTGGACTCTGGAATCTCTAATCAGCACTGCAACTGCTCTAATAAACAATAGGGGTGCTCTAAACATCTACATTTTTTGGATTAGTAGATTAGTTTGGGGGGCTGCCATTAAGAAACACACATACTGGAGGTGTTATTCGGGGGTCTACTGTCACACCACATCTTAATCAGCATAATGTTGCAAACATTTAGCCTTAACCTTAGCCACTTCCCCCTTTCTGCACCCCCCCCACTCTGCCTGTGTTAGTGTAAAAAACTGACCACCAATATAATCTGCTTACAGTCTGACACAAACAGAGGGGTGAACCCCGGCTCCGGCTGCTTAATGAGCTTTTTTGATTCTTATTATGGGTATTTGTTGGTATTTGTTGCTGAATGGTTGGACCTGAAGTGAGCGAGGCCGGTGCAGTGCATTAAGAGATTAGACTCCCTGGCTGCTGACCCTGAGAGCTGATTGAGGCCGACAGGTGGGCGTGGCCACAGTCTGCTTGCTGCAGGTAGGCTAATCCTCCTGCGTGCCGTCAACATCTCTACCCACCCGTGACCCAGGACACACAGCCTCGGCCGACCCTGCCATCTAAATAAGGGTGCCATGGGCAAATAGTGATGGAAATATAGTGGCTTTAAAAAGGGCTGTTCCATTCATTGCTCAAAATTCCTGGTGTAAGGTGTAAACAAAGTGATTCAGTGTTATCGGATCTGAATTATTCAGAGGATTATGGATGGATGGAATCAGACGTCTGGAATATTTAATACCTCTAATACACCTACATCATTTGATCCCAAACTTCAGCTTTTTTAGTTTGGATTGGTGTAAAAGGCACTGCAAACTATACAATCTAAATCAAAGGGTCACAATTCTGTCCAACCAAAAGAGGTCAATTAAACCATGATCCAGTTTTGTTTGCAGTGTGAAAGCACTTTCCAAGATACTTCAGACTTTTGGCCCATTTAAAGCAGGGGTCGGCAATTATGTTTATCCGCGGGCCAGATAGTTTCCAAACCATTACATGGCGGGCCACAAAAAAAATAATAATTCTGTTTGGTAAAATGAAGTGTAATGGGATGGAGTAGCTCTCCAGCCCCGAGGGTTGTTGGACCCACAATTGCAGAACAGTTGATCTCAAAGCAGGTGAACCCAAAAAGAAAGAAAAATAATAAAATAAATAAATAAATACACCGCTTCTCCTGCGGGATCAAACCCGTGTCACCACGGTCACGGTCCAATACTCTACTGCTGCCCCGGCTAGTGAATTGGGACATGGCTGGGAAAAAAACGCCCATATAAGGAGATAGGGAGCCCAAGAACAGGTGGAAAAACGAGAACGTACGGAAACTAAAGTCATGCCGAGCGCAATAGAGAGACAGGGGATTGCCAGTTACAATCCTGGATCGTGCTGCTCGCTTTCCATCAGTAGCCGGAGTCCGAGAGAGCGCAATTGAAATGTTGTGTTGTGGTCATTACTATCAATAGGAAGAGTTCTAGAGAGTAAATGGACTTCAAATGAAGTTTTAACTGAGGGGATGGCTTGAGAATGCTGTCACTTGTAAGTAAAGGAATGAGACGTGAATTATGGGAGTTGGAGTTCTGATAGTGAGTACATCATACAAGGCATTACCACCCACAGTGGACAGAGCAGTGGATAGTTATGATTGTGACCGTCTACGTCTGCCTAGAATTGTCAGTACTAACAGATAAGTGAATCTGAAGTAATGCATATTTCAGCATACTTTACTTCCATTGGATATGACAAAAGTCACAGGACACCATGACTAGTGTGTCCCTAATGTGGAAGTGTGATGATGAGAAGCTTTGGTTTATGTAAGTCAGGAGTCGATTGAGAACATCACTGTGGAAGCCTGGCCTCCACACTGCTTCACAGAGCTTAGTCAATGAGTGTGATGCAAAAGACCCCTCAGCAGGAACAGACAGCTCAGCGTGACACATAATACTCGTTATACTCATCACATGACCTTTAGAACATAACCTACGCAGAGAAGTTCCCGAAAACACACCCACACACAATAACACACTGCTCTAATATCTGATGAACCCACTGACACGGCCACCATGAACAGAAGGTGGCTTCTGAGACTGTTCAGCAGCGAGGTAAAACATACAACTAAAAAAGAAAACAAACAAAAAAGAGATAAAGGGGCCACAAATTACACCCTTTACAAGTCACCCTCAGACAACAGTCTACTTTCACACCTTCTGTTTGTGTGGTTTAAATAGCAATGACTCTTGTGAATACATCTACCCCGATGGGTGTACTGGTCTCGATATGAGATGTGTTCAGGTAAATTTCTGGTGTATTGCTATCTTGGCAATGAAAAACACAGGTGCGCCACTGACTGAAAACAACCTAGACAAATTGGCGCCAACAGTCAGATGTTCTTTGCTATCTTGGCAGTGAATTGTCAACACAGGCGCATCCCCAATGCGTGTATACTTGTTTATGCACACATGGACAGACAGAAGTGCACAAACCCATAGCGCATGGCTTTCTTACATCAACAATAAACAGAATGAACAAACGTAAACGAGCAGGTCAGTTTTCTCTGATGAGAAGCTTTGAAATCGAGCATGCAGCTGCATCCCTGAAATAGCAATCCACTAAACCTGGCTGTGAACCTGGCTCTTAAAGGAATGGCAAGTGACACACTGATTGGTTATTTCACATCATGCCCAAAACACACCCATGATTATTTAAGAGAACTAGTGAGTAGGGTCTGGCTGCAGACCTCCACTGTGAGGCTCCAGCAATCTGGGGCTCACCTCACGCGAGGGGACGGAAGTGACGTTCACCCTACGTATGCGTGTATACGGAAGCAGAGTCCTGCGCTGCGAGGTGAAGACGGGCTTCTGCGTGTTTTCTTCGTCAAATCACGGTAATTTATTCAAGATTCAGAAAGTTAGCTAAATAACAGGCTTAACTCTGGCAGTATAAAGATGCATAACATAGATTACCTGAACGCACGGTGGGAAAATTACGACAATTTTGATAAGGTTGGCTTTGTTGTTTACTACGTCGTGAATCTATTTAGCCAGCTAAGCTAACAGAGTTTATAGGTTGATAAATAGATAGATAGATAGATAGACGGATATATAGACGGATAGATAGACAGATAGATAGATAGATAGATACTTTATTAATTGATCCCAGAGGGAAATTCTTAACATCCAGAAGCAGATATACATAGTATGCAGAGTATAACGTTACATTATCAATGTAGCTCTGGACCGGAATACAGTTTTAATTTAAGTTTGATGGTTTAGCTGGTCTACGATCATAATTAATATGGCCCATTTAAACTGATTTGATCGTCTCCTGGCTTCCATGAAAGCTCATCTTTAGCTGTATTTTTTCAGACTTAATATGCATAGTTAAATCATTAAGTTAACGGGAGCCATTTATCATACTTATTTACTTAACTTATTTACTATTATTGAACTGTACCTTAAACATTGCAGATTTAAATACTGTAAGATATATTTATATATATTTTAAAGTTGTGTAAGACGTTTGAAACATCAATTTATTTAATGAATTAATAAATGTATTGTTAAAGAAATGTCTTATTTAAAAGCAAACTTCAGATTTGGTGGCAAATAACTGAACAGTGATTACAAATTAAAAACCATAGTTGCCAAGTTAATAGCAATTAATTAATTAATTTGTTTATATGGTTTTGTCTTGCGTTTATAGAGATGCACAAATCGATTTTCAGGGCAGAATCCCCGCCAGTGCTGGAGACATGCCAAAGTTGCTGCCGTTATGTTCATTGTCCTCTGTGTCCGGCTGGAATGTTCAAACCTACTAGGCTCTCCAGAACCTTAAGACACATTGAAGTGCATATTAAAAATGCATTGGATTTCGAAGGTACCTCATTCACATGTTCATTCACACAGATTACATAAACTGTTATGGAGTCTGCTAATCTCTATACTGCTTTTGTAGGATACAAAATATGCAAATGCAATTTGGATTGCAGACCCCAAGGGCATTTTCACTGCCCACAGTGCTCAAAGACAATCATAAGAAGGGACACCATGATTATTCACCTGAAGTCATGCCGTGAGACACATTCTGCAACTCCTCTTAAGGAGTCCGAGACATCATCTTCAGTAAAACAGATGCAACCACCATCTACTCTGCCACCTCATGTTTCCGCTCCTGCTCCACTGTTGGAACCCAGATCAGATGAATCCCATCAACCTCTACTTTTGACTGAAAGTAGCACTTTACCAGAGTTGCCCAGTTTACCTGCGCAAAGGCCACCAAAAGTACAGTGTCCTTTTTGCTCTTTAGAACTGCTTCATAAAAATTTGCCTGCACACATTTCTAGAATCCATGGAGACTCTGAGAAAGACATTACTAAGGTCTCACATCTTTATAGTGTTTGCATCGACGCCACTAATGGCATATCTGCAGTCCAAAGAGCCAGACATGGATTTTCAGTGCCTATACATGCACAGAAGAAAACATGGGGCAAAGTGCACAGTGTTGAATGTGAATTAGAAGAGTGCAAGCAGTTTCAACTTTTAGCACGGAGAAGTGGATTGACTTTTAGTAATTGTGAACATATACGTTCACTGGAGTACTGCACTGACACTGCTGCGGAAGAACTCCTTCAAGCAGAGGTTCTTGAAGAAATGGTGCATTGCAAGATACTTTGTGAATCCAGGAAGAATTCATGTCTCAATCGGCAAAGGGCAGCACTTAAAGCTCATGTTCCCTTTTCTGTACAAGTACAATATAGAGGATCTGCAACAAACATTTGTCTGTCTATTTGTGAACCACAAAGAAAACATTACAGTCGTTTCGGCAGAGTAATGGTGACCTATAACACAGACGCTAATACCTGGCATTGTCCATGTGCAAGGCCAAGAGTTTCATGTATCCACAAAAGCATTGGGAAATGGCATTTGTTTCAAACAAAAAGAGACTTATTCAAGACTACAAGTGCAGATTCACCTCATGAAACATCAGGATCAGTCTATCCACCAATCAAGACCAACTTGGAACGTGTTGTGCAGTACATTTACAAGGAGAAGAAAGTTCCAGCACACCTTCCAGCTGAACTTTTCAGATCAAAACCACTGTCTGAGTATGCCACACAGCTAATTCCAATGGAAACAAGATGTGTATTTTGCACTGAACATCCCAGTTTGGAAAAACCCACACTGATTACAGATCATGCAAGAATAGTGGGCCTTGGTGGAATCGTTGACAGTAGGTGACATTTTTACATCTTAATAATTATGTACATGGCATGCAGATGATTTAAATGAATCATGATTTCTCTTTATTTATATTCTTCTTTAGATGTGTCAACCTTCTTTAGGACATGCCCTCAGTGTCACATGGTGTACCGATATCAGGAGTGGCAGGCAGGACTACACAATTTTAATGACCATACTGTTCTAACTCTGGAGCTGTGCATCTTCCTTCGACACAATTTGCAGGTACATGTCTTATTTTGTTTGATCTGAGAGATTTATTTGTGTCTTTTAATGTATTTTGTGTGTGCACTTCACTTCAATCTCTTTTTTTTTAGAATCATGTATCTGTTTCAAGGGCCATAAACTCATTGGAAGGATTACGTGAAGTAAAGTATCCTTCAAGAGATACTGTTCTTCATGCATACTGCCAGTTTGAGGCCATGACAAGCCATGATTATGTATATTCATGTATCAACTGTGGCTATTATCCACCTGTTGTTATCATGGACCTTCATAAAAAAGGAGTATTCAGCATGGCTGGTAAAATATTTGTTTTATTTGATTCTCTTACACATTATCTGATGTGCACAGAAGAAGTGTTACCTTGGAACACAAAATTATATCTAGACAAATAAAACGAGCTAATGTAATTTAACTTTTTTCTTGTTGCAGTAAGTGATATCAAAGATCCTCCTGAGCAGTTTAAAGGAGAGCACAACATTGAAGAGTTTTGGGACTCAGTTAATTTGGAAATGATTGCTCGTGGTTTTGTACAAAGTAATGACCTTAAATTTATTTTCACTATTATTTTTTTGTTACGTGTTTTCCATACTTAAACAAATCTTTTTTGTAGGCCGTGCAAAAAACCCGCTGGCCGTCTATCCTAGTTTTGATAGATGGGCTCCATGGATTGGAGGACATACAAGGAAGTCGGACATAGTGCTGAACACGGAATACCAAAAACTGTCCTCTGCCAAAGCCACAGCAGAAAGCAAATTGGTTATGGTAACTGAGGAGCGGCTTGTGGATGAATTAAGAAAACAGAAGGTATTTTTACATTTTTACATATACGCGACAACACCAAATTATATAATGTATTACTATTGGAGTAACGTATAATGTTTTAAAGGTCGGCATTGTCCGAAAGCTGTGCAAAGCATGCAACATTGATTCAAAGGGATCCCGTGATGACCTTATTCTGAGACTCCGTAACGAAATGAAAAATAGACATTCATATGACAAAGTCTTCCAGAAAATCTGGGGTGCTTCTGGTAACTGTTTTATTTATTGATTTATTTATTCATTAAAAAAATTGTATGTGATATGTAACAAATGACTAATATATTGTGATTATTTTGTTTTATTTTTAAAGGTGGCTGGGCTGTTATTGCATGCCCCCATGGCATTGTATACAGCCTAAAATTCAATTTGAGGGCAGAGTCTCCTCGGGACTTCGCTGATCTTCTCATGTCATGGAAGCACCTTCCTAATGTATCAGTGTATGACTTCGCCCGTGGTCTCACCACTCATACCAACTTGCGGTTTCCTGATGTAATGCCCTTTCAGCCAAACGAAGGAAGACTGGCAGAATGTACCCCTGACAATATCACAGCAGCTCAAAAAGGAAAACTCGAAGTATCTCTGTCATGGTTACTTGAAAAGAAAGTAAATCCTGACCCTGAAAGCCATCCTACAACTGGATCCTCCTGCCATTTTGCCCTGTATGATAAATTTCATGAATCCAACACAAAGGATCAACGGGATGTGCTGAGAAGGATTAACCTTGTACCAGAACTGCAGGGATGGCTAAACAGTCAAGTGGTTGAGCAGCTTTTTGGAGTCATGAAGAAAAACAACTATTTTCTAAACAACATGGCACCGTCAACACACGTTTTTATGATGCGGAACATAATTCACCATCGCAACGTTGGAACAAACCAGCAACTTTTGGACCAGCAACTGCATAAAGGCCTTAAATTCCACCACATGCACACAATTGCCCTGAATGAAGTAGGACAAGCTGTGTTGAGTGAGTATAAAAAGTATTTGTTTATTATACATTGGATGAAATGAAGCAGCCTTAGATATAAAGTGTTACAATAACTATATTTTTGTGTCTATACACAGAAGAGGCCTTTCTGTCATCTACTGTTCAATCCTCCACTGATTTGCTGCAGGAAAGATCTTTTCAGTCTTCATCTGACATGGGTATGCAATAGTATTTTCTTTGCTGAATTAGTTTTCTTTTTATAATTTAAATGTTTTATTATGTTGGACAGTGTGATTTATGTTTATTGCTACATCATCAGGAAATGTCCAGTGTGGATTGCAATGCGAAGCGCTCACAACATTTGGTAACATAAAAGCCTGTAGAAGTTCATGGACACTGGGAAATCACCCTAATCAAGAGAAACTGGTATTTGCAAATTTAACTTTATCTTGTTAATAATTGAAACCGAGGTAATGCTGAAAACATGCACTAATATATTTTGATTGTGTGTTCAGCTGTCCTATGTCCTGGACTCTGAAAGGCCAGGAAATGAGCTCATAGTCAGGATTGGAAAAACCTGTTTGACAAGAGAAGACTTTCTGTCCTTAGGCACGTCCCAAGACATGGAGGCAACCGTGAGTAGACTGCAGAGATTGTTTACAACAGTATAACTTTGTTGTTGTTGTTCTTTTGCATGTTTTTTCTTTTTTTAGATTGGAAATTGCTGCTTTGAACTGATAACGGAAATGGCCAAATCATGTGTAAGTGTAATTTTTAGACCTAGTTTTTTTTTCAATGGAGAAACAATTTTTTAGTGTTTCCTGTATTGATACCCTTTCCTAGGGGAAAGACATTTTCATCGCTGACCTGTACGTTGTCCCAACCTGGCTGCCACCACATAATTGTGACCCAATGCTCAGCCTGCCTGTAAGTAAACAATATAAAAACACATACTTTGCAGACTACAGTCTAGGCACAGTGGTTTATGCTTTTTATGTTTTCATTTCTAGAATGACGCACCTGTAAAAGACCTCCTGTTAATACCCATTTGGGTATCAAATCCGGGTCACTTCATGTTGTGTGTAAGTCAAACTGGAGATTGACATGTGATAATGCATGCTTATGCCGGGAAACTTTTTTATTCTGCACTATATTTACTTTCTTCCATTCAGTTATATAAGCAACGTGTTACACTAATCTGGACTTTTTACATTTACAAGTAATATAACGCGTTACTATTTCCAGTCCAGTAATCAGATTAAAGTTACTTATTGAAGTCACAGTTTGACTAATTTGTAATTTTCCTCAGTAAAAAATTACTATCTTTGCTTGCTCCTTGTTTTTTGCAGAATGACATTTGGCCTACACAACTATTAAGTCATGTTTTCAGTATGAGGAATAAGCCAAGTTGGGTGGGTGGGGGGATGCTATTAGGAAAAATATTAAAGTATAAACACTGAGTTATCGGGTTAATAACTATGCCATCACTCCTTACATTTGTGAGTTATTCTTTTCAGTGTGTCTTTAAAGGTGTCATTGTGCCACATGCTAATTAAAATTACTCACTTCTTCCTTCTGCATTTAATCTAAGACAACAGGCTGCATGTGTTTTCTAGGTATTGAAGCCAGCTGAGAGAGAAATGCTCTTTCTTGACTCACAGTATTCCCAAGCACCACAATCACAGGGATTTCGTGATCAGACATATAAGATGCTGTTGAGGTCACTTTAATTTCATTATGTTTGGTACTTTGGCCGGTTACGTTCTTTAACCTGCAGTATGGAATAACTTTCTGGAAGGGCCGTGTTCGGGAGGCCTTCAGGAGTGTGGTGTGTGCATAGCATGTTACAGGTCATGTTACTCTGTGACCTTTTCTCTTGCTGTTTGCAACTAAAAAAATCAGGACCTTCTTCAATCCTACTTTGTTTGGTATCTTTTAGTGGACTTGCAAAGCGTTTGGTTCCAGGACACTGGACTGAAAAAACTGGCTTGCAGTTAAAGGTAAAGATTTATTTTCTTCATTGTTTATTTAGTTGTGTTCAACTGACATATATTCTTTACAACATTTCAGGACCTTCCAGGACAACCCTTTGGAAATGACTGTGGCATATTTATGCTAATGGTAGGTCAACCACTACTTGTATATTTAAAATTAAGCAGTTTTATATAAAAAAACTACATGATGTTTCTTTGTACAGTATGCCTTGTACATCGTCCTGGATGCACCCTTTGACTTTTCAGTTGTGAGTAGTTTCAACCTATTTCAACGAAACCTTGTTTTAATTTAGTTGCAACCTTATGTTATAACGTATTATTTTAACGTTTTCATTTAGAACGACATGGCATTGCTCCGGAAATGGTGGTGTGTGATGCTCATGGAGAATTTCGCACTCGAAGGGTATAAACAGTTATTCTCAACATGTAACATTTGTAACAGTAGTTAATAATTACAGTCAAAATAGCAACAGTCTTATGATTTTATATTTTTATATCGTTTTTTTTTTTTTTAGACATGGAAAACGCTTCGCACACTGGACCGAGGAATCCAAAGCCCTCCTCAGAGATGACTTGGAGCCAGTGTTTAGGTTAAAAAAGCACCGTCACAGCAAAAGTCTCCAGGTGAGTACTTAGGGTGTCTGTACAGGAAAGAATAACTTTGTGAGTGCCATGTAAACTTAGGGTTTGTTATTTGTATAAGGAATCTGCAGGGGTGACAGAAGATGGTCCTGAAACACTGGATCCTGTTGGGGTGTCTGAACATGAGGAACCACCTCAGAATAAGGTACAATCAGAAAATACAAGAGAATACATAATTGCACAATACCTTTCAGTGTGTGATACGTTTCAGTCGTTTTTGTAACATTTTTTGTTTAATCTATTCACTTTGCTAGTGATGGCTACTAAAATATTTACTATTTTTATATACCTCTTTTTTCTGCTTATGTGAGAAGATTGTCAAGGACATGCAGGAGGCCATTTCTTGGATTGGACAAAATGAACATGTCTTCAAAGAGGTCGTGCAGACACCGGATTTCCTTCAGTTGGGAGAAGAGGATGCTGAAGAGGCACTGACCAGACTGAGGTTGTTGGACAGCATAGTTGAACAAGAAGAGAGGGATTACATCCAGGCCCCATTTACATTTAGATTTGGCAATCAAATGGACATGGAGCTGTTTCTGAGGGAAATGGTTGATACCAGGAAGCTGCATGTATATACTGTTTTGTAGTGTTCATGTAAATAGATCAGTTTTATTGTCAAAATTGTGTAAATAGATCAGTTTTGTTGTCAAAATTGTGTAAATAGATCAGTTTTGTTTAAATTTTGTAAATAGAACAGTTTTGTTGTGTACATTTTGTAAATAGTTCAGTTTTATTGTTTCAATTATGTAACTAGATCAGTTTTGTTGTAGAAATTATGTTAATAGTTCAGTTTTATTGTTAAAATTTTGTAAATAGATCAGTTTTGTTGTTTCAATTATGTAAATAGGTCAGTTTCCTTGTTTAAATTATGTAAGTAGATAAGTTTTATTGTTTAAATTATGTAAATAGATCAGTTTTGTTGTAGAAATTATGTTAATAGTTCAGTTTTATTGTTAAAATTTTGTAAATAGATCAGTTTTGTTTAAATTTTGTAAATAGTTGTTTTATTGTTTCAATTATGTAAATAGGTCAGTTTCCTTGTTTAAATTATGTAAGTAGATAAGTTTTATTGTTTAAATTATGTAAATAGGTCAGTTTCGTTGTTTAAATTTTGTAAGTAGATAAGTTTTATTGTTTAAATTATGTAAATAGGTCAGTTTCGTTGTTTAAATTTTGTAAATAGTTCAGTTTTTGTTGTTTTAATAAAAATTTACTTTTTTCCTCAGTGTCCTGACAGTTATGAATTACTTATACGTAGATGCCTGTCTTTATAAATGAAAGTAAATGAAATGTATAGAATGCTGCAAACCTAACCAGTTGAATAATTGGGTATGTGAAATTGCGAGCCTTTAGTCAGTACCACAAAAACACAAGATCTGAGTTCTTGATTTATCCAGCTTCTTATTAACTGAAATAATGGTGCAGTGCTTTTAAATCTGCGTTATTGTGACAAAATCAATGGAACACTAAAGAGCTAGTTCGACAGTTTTAATACATGTAACCTAGCTATAGCCATTTAACTGTTAAATTCGACAAAGCAAGCAATGTTAATGACCTGTAGTTACAGATGTGATTAAATTAAAGTATACAGTTATATATATATATATATATATATATATATATATATATATATATATATATTTGACAGATGATGCTTTATCCATATTGTAATACCTGTTTCTTTAGAGAAACAAAACGCTTTTAAGCAAAGTGGCTGGTAAAGCTAATTCATATTGACAGCCATCGTTACACGCGAAATACAGAAAACTGCAGTATATAAGTAGCGGATAGTTACAAAAAACTTTAATAAGCATACACACAATATAAGTCATTTGTTTTTCCAACATAATCGAGTACAGCATGCATGATTCCGTATGCTAGCAACCTCTTCTCACAAAGACAAGCGCACGACGAGGAGAAGCGCACAACTCTGCTTCCGTATACACGCATACGTAGGGTGAACGTCACTTCCGTCCCCACGCGTGAGGTGAGCCCCAGATTGCTGGAGCCTCACAGTGGAGGTCTGCAGCCAGACCCTATTGGAACTAGTACATGACTTTTGTGCATTTCGAGGAGTGCAAGGTGTACTTTTCCTGTCGTTATGATAGCACAGACACACTGACACGCCCTAAATTAAGCTGAGGATGCACAGTTGATGGCTCACCTTCTGAAGATTGCTAAAATAGGTGTTTTAGAGGCTGTAAAAAATTATTACATTGCCCACAATACTGTACAATAAGGAAGCCATCTGGCTTGCATAAGTATTCATACACCTTGAACTTATTTTATTGACATATATTTTGTTACATTACAACCACAAACATAAATATATTTCAATGGAATTAATGTGAAAGACCAACACAAAGTGGTATAGAATTCTAAAGTGGAAAGAAAATTATCCATGATTTAAAACATTTTTTACAAATAAAAAGCGTGATAAAAAGTGTGATGTGCTAAAGTATTCAGCCCCCTTTTTCTCTGAGTGCAACCAATTGCACTCAGCTGGTGAAGACATACCTTAAAAGACTTGCAGCTGTAATTGCAGCAAAAGGTGGTTCCACAAAGTATTGACTGAATATTTTTGTTCTTTTCATTTTTTTATTTGTAACTTTTGCGAGCCGCTGTATGTCCCCTTTAAAGGATTTTAATCTTAATCTTAATCTTAATCTTTAATCTAAACGTCTTGTCTCATGCTTAGAATAGTCAGATCTATTGTGGTGGCTGAAGCAGGAGCTACTCAGTGTTGCTAATGTTTGGTGGACATGATTGGTGGAAATCTTTAATAGAAGAAAGAGTCAGAAATATTAATATAGGGTGAAAAATATACACACAGCACTCAGTGATTACAGTGAGTCAGCATATAGTAGTAGTAGAGCAGTAGAGTAGTAGCTGGTGCTGAATGGACAGCTCCCTTCAGCTCTGATCATATAGAGCAGTCAGTCTAGAGCTCAGCCTAATTCTCACACACCTGTTAAGTAATAATATTCCCAATGTATGTTTTACCACCTGAAACAATTTACAAATAATAATTCAAAAATAAAATAATGATTTTTTTTACTGTTTTTTTTTTTTATTACTGGAAGATTGTGGTTTACTTGTGACAAAAAAGGTTTATGTTTTTTTTTTTTTTTCCATTTAGACTTTGATTAGAGAAATTATGAAAAGATTTTATCCTGCAACAATGATTTAAATATTGTCTTATGTTTTTAAACTACTGTATGGGTATCTTTTTTGTAAACTACTGTATGGGTATCTGTATCTTTATGTTTTAATAAAATGAACATTGTATTTTAATATTAAAGACATTAAAACAGTTAAAGGACACATATGAATTACGCAGTAAATCCCCTGATCTAAACCTGATCAACTGAGATGGTGATTTGAGTTGATTTAATCAGGATGAGCTGAAGCTTCACAGCGTGAAGGAAAAGCAGCAACTATTGTTCAGCACCTCCAGGAACTCCTTCTTTTAAGACGCTGAGAAAACTATTCCAGGTGACTCTACCTCATGAAGACACTGAGATTAAAATACCAAGAGTGTGCAGATCTGTCCTCAAAGAGAAATGTGGTACTTATTTAGAAGAATCTAAATTATAAAACATATTCTGGTTTGTTTAACAGTTTTTATTTACAGAATAATTCTGCATGTGTTCGTGTATAGCTTTAATATAGTCTTCAATATTAAGTTTACAATGTAAAAAATCATAAAAGGAAACAAAACACATTAAATGAGAAGAGTTTTGTCCAAACTTTTGACAACACATAAAAAATATATTGGGTTCATACTGTACATACTTCTTATTTAGTGCAGTAGAACAAAGTGTAAAATTGTAGATATAAGAATTTAAAGACCTGTAATAAAACCTGAGTGTTTTTTTTTGCACATTTTTTGCTACCCATCAAAAATTTGAACACATCTCTTTTTTAATTTAATGTGTTTTCTTTCTTTCATGACTTTATACATTGTAAATTTAATAGTGAATATATTAAAGTTATAAAGAAACAAATGCAGAATTATTCTGTGAAAAACGAATTTTGTTCATATTAAATATCTTTAAAATTATTTTACAATGTAGAAAATAAATTAAATAAAGAGGAATGTAAAGTATAAAACAAATAAATCATATAAACTTTCTTTCACAGAATAATTTTGCATGTGTTCCTGTATAACTTTAACATCTTCAATATTAAAACATTGAATGAGAAGATTACAGTGTCTAAACTGTAAACTGGTACTGTATATTGTTAATAAATGTAATTAAGTCGATCTGACAAAACATGAAATATCTTGGGTTATTACTGTCTGCATGTTGTCTCTAGTTTTCTTATTTAGGGTAGTAGAACAAAGTGTAAAATTCTAGCTATAAGAACTTAAAAACCCTGAATGAATTCTGATAAATGAAGTGTTATTTAGTCCTGACCGTATTTTTGCACATGCTACCCTGATGATGAGGCTGATCTTATTTTTGAAAAGAATGTATGTAATTCATACTGCCGTAATGTATATTTATCACAACAATTCCAAAAAATGTTTTCTGTTCTGCTGAGACATTAATGACATTTAAAGTGTGTGTGTGTGTGTGTGTATGTGTGTTTATGTGTGTGTGAGTGTGTTTATGTGTGTGACACCAAACGGGTGGCTATCCCCCTCTCTCACTCTCTCACTCTAAAAAGCTGAGCTGTATTATTTTTAGAGATGTATAGGTTTATCAGTGCCAGCCAATCAGGGGCCAGTATGGCTTGTCAGGTGACCGGGTGACTGTCACACCAGTTGAGCATCAGCATGGAGGGGTGGAGTTATCCAGAAACCTATGTGTATGCAACACACACACACACACACACACACACATATATATATATATATATATATATAGAGAGAGAGAGAGAGTGGTGTGTAAGGGCTGGTGTGAGAATCCCCCGGTGAGTGAGTACACACAGCTGAGTGGGGCAGAGGTGCTGGAACACAACACACCATTTCACACTGCTGAATCACTCACTCAACACACACACACACACACACTGCCCCACACTCGTTCTAAAAAAAGAACGAAAGAACAAAATAAAGGAGTAATACAAATATAAATAAAAGGATCATTATATGTAAAAAAAGAAAAAGACAGAAATAAGAAAGAAAGAAAGAATGAAAACATGAAAAACAACAAGTAGAAACTAAAAAAGAAGGAGGCGAGAGGGAAAAAGAAGAGAGAAGAGAAAGGAGGGATGGTGCTGTGAGGAAACAGAGGACTGGTTACATGAAGAGGTAGATGATGTAGATGAGTAGATGATGGGATGAGTAGATGAAGAGGTGATTAGATGAAGAGGTGATTAGATGAAGAGGTGAGTAGATGAAGAGGTGAGTAGATGAAGGAGTGATTAGATGAAGAGGTGAGTAGATGAAGAGGTGAGTAGATGAAGGAGTGATAAGATGAAGAGGTGAGTAGATGAAGAGGTGATTAGATGAAGAGGTGAGTAGATGAAGAGGTGAGTAGATGAAGGAGTGATTAGATGAAGAGGTGAGTAGATGAAGAGGTGAGTAGACGAAGAGGTGAGTAGATGAAGGAGTGATTAGATGAAGAGGTGAGTAGATGAAGAGGTGAGTAGATGAAGGAGTGATTAGATGAAGAGGTGAGTAGATGAAGAGGTGAGTAGATGAAGGAGTGATTAGATGAAGGAGTGATAAGATGAAGAGGTGAGTAGATGAAGAGGTGAGTAGATGAAGAGGTGAGTAGATGAAGAGGTGAGTAGATGAAGAGGTGAGTAGATGAAGGAGTGATTAGATGAAGGAGTGATTAGATGAAGAGGTGAGTAGATGAAGGAGTGATTAGATGAAGGAGTGATAAGATGAAGAGGTGAGTAGATGAAGGAGTGATTAGATGAAGAGGTGAGTAGATGAAGAGGTGATTAGATGAAGAGGTGAGTAGATGGAAAGGTGAATAGATAAAGAAGTGATTAGATGAAGGAGTGATTAGATGAAGAGATAAGTAGAAGAAGAGATGAGTAGATGGATGGGTCAATAGATGAAGGAGTGATTAAATGAAGAAGTGAGGAGATGAGGAAGTGATTAGATTAAGGAGTTGTTCGATGATGGTGTGAGTAGATAAAGAGGTGAGTAGATTGAAAGGTGAGTAGGTAAAGAAGTGATTAGATGAAGGAATGAGTAGATTAAGGGATGAGTAGATGAAGGCATGAGAAGATTAAGGGATGAGTAGATGAAGGGATGAGTAGATTGAAAGGTGAGTAGATAAAGAAGTGATTAAATGAAGGAGTGATTAGATGAAGGAATGAGTAGATTAAGGGATGAGTAGATGAAGGGATGAGATAGATGAAGAGTTGAATAGATAAAGAGGTGAGTAAATGGATGAATGATTAGATGAACAGGTAAGTAGATAAAGGAGTGATTCGATTACAGGATGAGTAGAAGGATGAGTGAGTAGATGAAGAGATGAGTAGATGGATGAATGAGCAGATGAAGTAATGGGTAGAAGAAGGGATGAGGAGATGAAGGGATGAGGAGATGAAGGGATGAGTAGATGAATGGATGAGTAGATGAAGGGATGAGAAGATGGCGGGATGAGTAGACGGATGTGTAGAAGGCGGCTAAAAGTCAAGCAGATTGGCTCTTTGGCCTTTAGAACAGCTGTGTCACTGTGTGATATTTCACACACACACACACACATACATGCTGATGCATACACACATGCGTATAAGTGAGAATGTGTGAGTGTGTGTTCATATCACTGCAGAGCTCATTAGCAACTCCGCTATGTTCCTGTTTTGTCCAGGGCTGTCCAAAAATAGACCTAACGCACACACACACACACACACACACACACACACACACACACACACACACACACACACTCACACACACACACACTCACACACACACTGCAGCACGTGTGAGTGTGTTGTGTTCACAGTTAAAGTTCAGATGATGCTGAGTGCGTCTCAGCTCTAGCTCCGCCCTTCCAGTCTGATCCTCGACTATGATTGGCTGAAGGAGACTAATCGCTATTAACAGTGTTAACCACACTGTCTGATCTGTCCAAGGCCACAAGAGTTGGACAGCTGTTACCATGCCAACAGACCTGAAGCCATTCAGAAAAAAGCACAGTCACGGGAAGTCAGACACACACACACACACACACACACCAGCATGGCAAAAAGGTTAACCATTCAGAAAGAAATATAATCAAATTGAAATGCAATCAAACAAACATGACACACTATGCATACACACACACACACACACACACACACCAACACAATAACACACACACACACACACACACACACTTCACTTTGTTTACAGCGCTGATGATGCAGTAGCAGGGGGCCGAGTGACAGGTTATTTTAAGTAGGAAAATTACCACCACTCACTGTGATACCAGCTGCTAATGAAAGCAGGCACACACACACACACACACAAATTACACACACACACACAAACTACACACACAACATACACACACACACACACACACACACTAACACAGAGATTGCTTTGTAAGTCTGACTTTCAGTTGATAAAATCTTGTACCCATTACATCATCACAAGGTCATCTAATGCACCCAAACACACACACACATACACACACACTCACACACATTTACAAAATACATAAGAGCGCAAATCCCTGATTACTGTAATACAGTCCATTGTTCAGATTCATTTTAATTACACTGTTTAAAAGAAAACAACCTGTGTAAACTAATGATTGATTATAACCTTTAGGGACAGCTTGAAAACGCCCAAATCTGTATAAGTTGTGAGGTGTTATCTTGTGAGTCTGGCTACATACTGGCCAGCATGCTCATGGCAATGCCACATGAATTATGGCAGTCAGTGTTTGGTGAGATGGATGGGAAATATTGTATGAACTGAGCTGTACGGTTATTTAACATTCCCTGATCCACAGTGTCACGTGTGATTTCTAAGTCATTTCTAAGTGTTTGGGACTCCAGCGGACCACAGTAAGAGCTATTATTCACAAACAAAGAAAACACTGAACACTGGTGACCCAAATTACTCATAGAGGGCATGGACAACTCATCCAGGAAGAAAATAACCAAAAAGTACCCAGAACAAGATTTGAAAAATAATTGTAGGTCTCACTTGCCTCAGTTAAGGTCAGCGTTAATGATTCAATAATATAAAAGAGACTGGGCAAAAATGGCATCCATAGGAGAGTTCCAAAGCAAAAAACACTGCTGACCAAAAAGAACACAAAGGCCCATCTCACATTTGCCAACAAAAAATTTAATAATTTGGGTAAATATTCTGTGAGTAGACAAGATAAAAGTAGAACTTTTTGAAAATGTGTGTGCCATTACATCTGGTGTAAAATTAACACATAATTTCAGAAAAAGAACATCATACTGGATGTCAAACATGGTGGTGGTAGTGTGATGTCTAGGGCTGCTTTGCTGCTTCAGGACCTGGACAACTTGCTGTGATAGATGAAACCACAAATTCTGCAATTAACTAGAAAATCATAGAGAATACCACTTAAAAAAAAAGTCATTTAGAGCATTTATTTGCAGTAAATAAGAAATGGCTGAAAAAACAAAAAAGATGCAGAGCTTTCAGACCTTAAATAATGCAAATAAAACAAGTTCATATTCATAAAGTTTTAAGAGTTCAGAAATCAATATTTGGTGGAATAAACCTGGTTTTTAATCACAGTTTTATGTATCTTGGCATCATGTTCTCCTCCACCAATCTTACACAATGCTTTTGGAGAACTTTATGCCTTTACTCCTGGTGCAAAAATTCAAGCAGTTCAGCTTGGTTTGATGGCTTGTGATCATCCATCTTCCTCTTGATTATATTACAGAGGATTTCAATTTGATAAAATCAAAGAAACTCATAATTTTACAGTGGTCTTTTATTTTGTTTCAGAGCTGTAAGTGCACTTTAAGCTAGTGAGTCCCAAAATTTACTACCCACTATTTTTCAACTATTTTTGGGCTAGTTTAAATCTCTTATGGTTTGTTTAGTATTGCTGTTTAGTAGTCTTTCAGTTCCTCAGGTCCCATGACTTTTGGCATGTTAGTGTAGTAAATGGTAAGATCATCATCTACAAAGCTACAAAGTGCGACTTTAAGGACAGGCGGAGATAATGGGCGGGGCTGAGTGTGAGTTATGGCTGCAGGGCAGATGAGGTGGGTACTCTGTGCGTGAGTTATGAAGAAAGCAGGGAGAGCACACGGGGGAATAGACGAGCTGAGGAGAGGAGCGAGTCAGGATCACTCAGCTCAGCCTGATTTATGAAGTGTTATATAAAGAGACAAAGAGAGAGAGAGAGAGAGAGAGGCAGAGAGGCAGAGGCAGATGTGGTGAGATGAGGAACAAAGGAAACAGAAAGACAAAATAAGAAAGTAAGTGAAGTACAGAAAAGGTTGGATCTCCTATAAGAAAAAAGACAAAAACAGTGTACAAGCTAGAGCTGCAACTAATGATTATTTTGGTAGCTGACTAATTTGATGATGATTTTTTCGATTAGTCGATTAGTCAACAATTATTTCTGCCATGTCCTCCATCTCTAAAAATGATACAAACAGCTGCACATGAAATTTAAAAGTAATTTAAATGTCTAGATCAGGGGTGGGCGATATGGCTCTACAATAATATCACGATATTTCAGGGTATTTTAGCGATAACGATACACTTGGCGATATAGGAAAACTAAAATAATTCATTCATTTCAGGAATATAGTATAATAGTATAACAGTATAATCATAATGTGGCAAAATAAATAATATAGCATAAAATAATATAATGCAGCAAAAAATATCGCAGAATATTTAGTGCATGCATATAAACTGCAAACTAAAACAATTATACAATAAATACACCTAAAGCTTCACAGTAAATAATAGACTACTTTAAAGACAGAACAGCCCTATTATCACAATATGGATTTTTAATATCATGATATTTCTGTGTCACGATATATTGTATACGATATAATATTGCCCACCCCTACTCTAGATGTTGTTTAAATGTGTAAATGTCTGATATTTAGTGAGTAAATATGTAATCTGTTGTGTTTGGACACTTTTGGAGACACAAACAAAGTTAATTGTGAACTGTGTAAGTGAGACATTTACCCTTTTATCTCCCATTGTGCTTTAGTCCTGCAGCACTTTGTGTAATGTGGTACTGTTGCAAATTAACAATTAGTCGACAATGAAATTTGCAGTCGACAAATGTAATTAATCGACATTGTCGATTATATCGACTAATCGTTGCAGCCCTAGTACAAGCATGCGCTTGTGGACACCCATTCTGATGGATGCATTCAGCTAATTTAAGTTGCACCCACTGCTGACACAGATGTGCAAAAGCACACAGCTTGTACAGTCCAAACATTAAATTAGATAGGCTTAACAATTGAAAAGAACATTTACAATCAAAGCCAACAAAAAAAAACAACAATAGCTAAAGCTAAATTAGCTCAGCAGACACTACTATCATAGCACTGTATAGCTGTGCAAGCTTCTGAGCACCAACCAGTGTTGCACGGTATACAGTGGCTTTAGGGTTGTAAAAATGCGTCGACTCCAAATGTTCATTGTCGACTAATCGATGATTTGCAGCACTACACAAAGCACAGGGGACACTCACAAAGTTTGCAGTCTCCAAACGTGCCCAAGCACAACCGATTACATATTTCCTCACTAAATATCAGCACTTTCCATATTTAAAGGACAATGTTCTGGACATTTGAAGGGCGTTAAATCCCTTGTTCAGAGGTTTCTATCATTTTAAGGCAAAAGCAGAAAAAGCTAGAAATAGAAGCCGTGCCCACAGCAAGCAGCGATGGAGGACAAAGCATAAATAATCGTTGACTAATCGACTAATCAGAAAAATCATCGTCAGATTAGTCGACTACCAAAATAATAATTAGTCGTAGCCCTAAGTGGCTTTGATTTAAGCATCGATACCGGCTTTGAGCATCTAGAGACTGAGATTTTTGCCACAGAAGCTCAATGGGATTCATGTCAGGTTTAGGACTCTGACTGGATCATTCTAACACATGAATATTCTTTGATCTAAATCATTTCACTGTAGCTCTGGCTGTATGTTTAGGGTCATTGTCTTGCTGGAAGGTGAATCTCCTTCCCAGTCTCAAGTTTCTTTTGCAGCTCTTAACAAGTTTTCTTTCAGGATTGCCCTGTTTTATTTAGCTCTATCCACCTTCCCATCAACTCTGACCAGCTTCCATGTCCCTGCTGAAGAAAAGCATCCCTACAGCATGATGCTCCCACCACCATGTTTCACAGTGATGTGGATGGTGTGTTCAGAGTGATGGGCAGTGTTACTTTCTCCCACACATAGCACTTTGAATTTAGGACGAAACGCTTAACTCTGGTCTCTTCTGATCATGTCTCGTCTTGGTGTGCTGTGAACCATTGTGGAAGGCCATGTTTTGGTAGAATGTAGAATACTTTTTCATTTTTTGTATGACTATGTTAGCAAGTAACTGCACTGATACTAGAAAAATATCTCAATACTTTGCCATTAAAAATGGTGCAATAGACCATTTACTTAGCATTTCGTAAAGGTTGGTGAAACATGCTCTATTTGTGAATATATCTACTGTAAATAAAACATTGATTAAGTTTGTTTTACAGCCTAGTTTTTTTCTGTTATTCATTTCTTATGTAATATTTCCTACTATTCCTACTACTTTTCCTACTACTACCTATTACTTTTTCACATTCACCACCATTGCTGAAAAAAATCGGAGAACTTTAAATCAGTGCCATTCAATCATTATAATATTTGTGTCCATAAACACTTAACTATAGTATTGAAGGTATAAGGATGTTTTGCAGACACATTTTGCCATCTTTCTGACATGGAGAAAACGACCAGAACGTGGCCACAAACACAAAGCCGTACACAAGAACTGAATCCAGCTACTTCAGTCGGATCTTCTGCAGAAGTAAAACAATAGGAGAGATCCACACAGAGCCCCGAGTGCAGTGTGCAATTCTTTCATACCACCATACCGCTAGAGTCTGATTTAAAGTCTGATCTCTGCATATATTGTGTAATTTTGTGGGACAAAGTAAAAAAAAAATACTCATCAAAGCACTAATGGCCCTAAAGCCTTTGTGGTTTATATTATTTGTACCCTTAACAGCACAGAAACTCACAAACCTATATTAAAGCCCAGTCATGCAAAAAATAATAATACAAAAATAATAATAATAATAATAATAATAAAAAAACGTGATATACCGTGAAACCGCCAGATTAGAGCACTAGTCTGATACATCATTCAAAAGCAAATAGAAGTATAGAAGTACTTGTCCTCTATAATGAGATGGGACAGACAGATAGACTGACAGACCAACAGACAGGTAGATGTCTTTCTTTAGCCTTTAGCTTTAAATATGTCATTCTTTTCAGAAGCTTCTACATGGCCACAACATTTAATTCTGTCCAAAGTTTCAGTATTTTTTCTCCATGATCTTGTATTGATGATAGGAGATTTAAAGGACTGTGCAAAGTCTTCTTCAGCCCAAAGAATCTCAACGGAAGGTAACAGGGTCTTTATGCTCTCTAGCAAGTTGAAGCTTTTTTGTGGGTTAGTCTCACTGATAAGTAGTTTTCTTAAAGCTTCACAGCTGTGTAGTCCCAATCTCTTGAGTTCCCTTCACATTGTGCATGTGGAAAAGCTCTTACTTTCACTATTAAATATGTCCCTGAGCTTTAGTGTTTGTCTATTATTGATTTGATTACTGATCACCATCATTCAAGATTTTTTCTGACTACATCCCTTCCTTGATGGTGATGTTCACCCACTGTCCTTCCACTGTTTAATAATGCTTTGGACTGTTCTTAACCTGATATCACCCACTTTTCCACAATTACATGATGTGTCCATCAAACATATTGTTTAACAAATGAGAAGCTACTCACTGCATCAGTTTTAAAGGGTTAAATACAGGATGGGTGGACACACTGATGGTCAGAAACAGTTAGAGAGCTATACAGACAAATATATTGATATGAAGATCATTCTCCACAAAACAAGTACAGATCCTCCATCACCTGCAAAACCTCCAAAACTGTTCAACGCCTAACTCACCTTTACCTTCAACTTCAACGCCTGCTTAAACTTCCTACAGGGATTTCACCCCCGCCAAGACCTGCCTTCACCCAGCTCAAGGCCAGGACTGACCAATCCGACCAGTTGTTTGTCCGCAGGCGCTGTGGTGTATGTTGTTTGTCCAGTAAAAAAAAAAAAGCCAAACAATGACATTCCATGGCTTGCAACTGTATTCAGGCACGGACTACACAAAAGTACTGCAGGCTTTGAGATACCTCACCACAGACAAAGCAGCAGTCACGTGGCGGTGTGGGGAGATACACACATACACACTCATACACACTCAAACACACACACACACACACACACACACATGACAAAGACAAAGAGGTAAAATGTAACATACTTCATATGACTTACCTGAACTTGTCGGTTCCACTGTCAGTCCTGTTCAGAACAAACAGAGGGAATGCATTAGTGCCATAAATTACAAAGAAATGACCAATTCAGAAGTGTTATAAATCACTAATTCTCATTCAACAGCTATTAAAATACATGTTGAACCAGCAGCCATCAGAGATCAAACACTGACCAGCCACTGAGCAGAAACCAGCTCATTCAGCCCTTTACCCACAAGCCCAGGCAGCAGAAGCAGTGTTAATGTTCTGCCTTAAGTGTTGCTTTTCCAGACTCAGTTAAAGGCTATTTCTGTACTTAATTACTATGTTAATGATCATTTTCCACTGTTAAAGCCTACACAGCCTCAGGCTAGGGTCAGCCTGTGTCTAGGAGACCAGTCCTGAAGCTCTCAGGCTGGAGGAGCTGAATAGAGGTTCAGCCGGGAAAAGCCCACCCTCTGGTGGACACAACTTTCACCACAAGCTTAATTGTACTGGTCCCACTGGTCCTGCTCACAAAATATGAATATGAATGTACTTTCCATCAAATAATCCAAGAAATTAGTGCAATCATGACTCTATTGTAATTCATTTAATAAACGTATTGCTTAATATTATTACTTTTGTGTTGTTTTTTGTGTGGCTAATTTCTTAATTATTTTTTCTCCATTATAATAAAATGAATGCATTCAATGATACAAATAAATTAAAATAAAATTAAATGGTGTAAAATAAATGTAACCAAATAACTGGAACAAGTGAATACAAAACAAGTACGAAACAAGTTATAGGTTATCTGTAAAACTAGACATAAAGTAAATAGTAAATCCAATTTGATTTACTCTTAAAACTTTAAGGCAGCAGGTAAACTTAAGTATTCTAGGTTTAACCTGCTATTATTGTTTTACACTGTAGAAACTAGGGGTGGCCGATATGGACCTAAAATAATATCACGATATTTCATGGTATTCTTGTGATAACGATACTCTTGGTGATATAAAAAAACACTGAATTACATTTTATTATTGCCTATGATATGGCACTGAGATAATAAAAAAAATACAAGAATTTTATCAGATTTGAAACAGAAGTCAATTATCCGGAATGTTATGGCACTAATAATGCACTCCAAATATCTCCATATATCCAGAATCAGAGTAAAATAAATGATACTGGACAGATATAATCTGTCTCTAGTAGATTTATAATGAGAAATGAGAACAGTGTTAATTTTTCTTTTGCTAAAAACAGCAAAAAAATAGTACCCTGATAATTACGGGTGGGTGATATGGCACGATATTTTAAGGAATAGTATCGTTCGCGATATTCAAAAATGTTGGCGATATTATCACGTACCATTCGATCTAGCACACTCCTAGTAGAAACACCACATCAACCAACCTGGATACCAAAGCAACCACCTAACAACCACATAGCAACTTCACAAAACCACCTGGGATACCATGGCAACCACTCAGCCAACATTTAGTAAGCAATGGCATACAAATGATCCCACAGCAACTTTATAACATAAAACACACAACACCAAGCACCATCTATATCTATATCAGCCTCTTAGCAACCATCTGCCATAGGAACACCATAGGAACCACCTAAGATACCAAAGCAACCATCAAGTGATACCATTGTCACCATCTTTCAACCACCACATCAAATCCATAACAACCATCTGGGATCTTCCAGCAATTACTTAAAAGTACATTGCAATCACCTGAGATACCACACTAACCACCTAATAACCACCTAGCAATTACTTGAAATTCACTGTGCTTGTGGACCCATTCTACGTTTCCAGGACCAGGATTAGGACTATTCAAAGAGGCGGAGTCTGAACTGCTCAGACAGGTGGAGGGTTTACCTGTCCTCGCGGATAAACGGAGTCAGGAAGCGGGCGGAGTCATCGTCATGGCTACTCTGCTGGCTGCTCTGCTGACTGCTCTGCTGGCTGCTGTTAAAAGAGACAAACTCCTGTCAATCATTCAATTATAATAAAATCAACTTACAAATGACACTATATAGACAAACGTATTGGGACACCTGCTTATTTATTGCTTTTTGTAGAGATGAGACCATTAGGATCCAATTTCAGCACAGAATCCGCCAATCATCCATGAAGTTCTCTACACTGTACAGTTCTTGAGCTAATATGAAGGTCACAAGTTTGGAGGTCTGTAGAGCTTTGTAGGCCTTTGTTATAACATCACTGACAGTTGGCTATGGAATATTTAGTAGTGAGGAAATTTCACGTCTGGACTTGTTGCACAGGTGGCATCCTCTCACGCTACCTTGCAGTACGCATCCCTAGATGGTTGGTTTTGTACACCTGGGGCCGTGAAAGTGACAAAAACTCTTAAACTCAATGATTTTAATCGGGGGTTTAATGGGGGTTTTAATACTTTTGGCAATATAGTGTAATTGACGTGTTGGAAATTGAATGAACACAGACGATTCGCTTCCTGAACCAGATTCCAGTTCGCAGTTTGAACTGGCCTGGACATAAACCCACTGCAACGTTAACATGAGACACAATCTGGACTCAGATTCCCGCAGACTCAAATAACGGACTGCTGCTTTGATTAAAAAGGTGTTTGTTTGAAGATATTAAACCAGGGGTTCTTAACCCGGGGTTATATACCTCCAGGAGTTTTCTCAGCTCAATTTGCAACAAATCAGATTTAAACACCAAATTTTGTTTTTCTTTACTAATTGAAACCGACTCATTCTCAGGCTTGATTCAGGGTACTGATTCAAACTGACTTAACCATCTACCATATTCAACACCTTAGCAACCACTTAGGATGTATTACAGCAACCATGTAGCAACACCATAGGAACCACTGGAGATACCATAGCAACCAACTAGTGATACCAATGCCAGCATTTAAAAATCACCTGCAAACCAGGGAGATAATCATAATAATATAAATAATAATGTTAAATAAGTAAAATGGACTACACTTTGAACAATATTAATATGAAAAGAGGTCTTGTATCAGACTTTGTATGGATATAAGCTGACAACACTGAAATTTTGTTAATTGGCTCATCATTAGTTTCTTCTAAAATTGAGGTAATTAAAAATAATAATACGGGTATAACTGTTAATAAACAGTAATGAAGTATTTTACATTAAAGTGACTGTGTTATATTAATAGAGCCAGTAGAGGGAGCTGTCACACTTCAAATAAAAGAACTCTCATTTCAACACACTAGGCTGTGAAAATCCTTACAGACTAATTTTAACAGAGGCTTTAAATATACATCATATTTCTGTCTGATCCTCAGAAATGGAAACACTCTATAACTGCGAGTCTCCAGAATCACATCAAAATCACTGTCTCAAAAACAGGAACTTTTATATAGGAAAAAACAATTAATGTAAGTCAGTGTAAAACAGTTTTAGGTAAAAAAATTCAGCATTTATATTTCTCTACTCATCATGAAATTCTGGTAAAATGTACAGAACATCTGTTAGGCTTGTTACATAATGCTTATAACTTTAAATCATGACGTATGATGTTTTATTCTTTTGACTATCACATTTAGAAAACTTCAGCATAAGAAATATGAAGTGAAATTTACAATATATGATATTATCTTCAGTTCCACTGACGTCAAAGGTTACGTTCTTAAAAAGATTTACATTATGGCCTCTATATTTCTTATTCGCTAAGATGCTCATTGCTATCTTACTGACTGCCAGCAATCGTTTAAATAGCAATGGTGTATGTGAATATAAGTGAAAGATTTAATGTAATTAAAGGACAAGTTCTTGTAAAATTACTTATTACTCCGTTTTATAAGGAGTGTATGACACTTTTTAAGAATTAAAATTTGTTAAAAGTGAAAGATTTTATGTAATTATAGGACGGTTTCTTGTAAAATGACTAATTATTCTGTTTTATAAGGAGTATATGATACGTTTTTAAGAATTAAAATCTGTTGAAAGTGAAAGATTTCATGTAATTTTAGGACAAGTTCTTGTAAAATTATTAATTATTCTGTTTTATAAGGAGTGTATGACGCTTTTTTAAAAATTAAAATCTGTTGAAAGTGAAAGATTTAATGTATTAATTGTATTAACAATAATTAATGTATTAATTATAGGACAGGTTCTTGTAAAATGACAGTAATAGTTGTTAATCATAGTAAATACAATAACTGTTTTTGTTACGGTTTATAAATGTGACAGTACTTTTCTGTTTTTT
The DNA here is from genome assembly GCF_023375975.1 of Astyanax mexicanus. NCBI lineage: Eukaryota > Metazoa > Chordata > Actinopteri > Characiformes > Acestrorhamphidae > Astyanax > Astyanax mexicanus. Next base: position 34,974,545 of record NC_064416.1, on the reverse strand, counting down.
ACAGACATTTTCTGCTGGAAAATTAACGTTTTATTTATTTTTTAACAGTGTATCTACACAGATGAATGGTGGTCTGGAAGTGAGGTGTGTTCAGGTAAATTTCTGGAAAAAAAACAGGCACACCACTGACTAAAAAACATAGTCAGGCATCATCCGTCAGATGTTAATTGCTATCTTGGCAACGCAGGCTCAACACACATACACACACAAGGCCATGCAGCAGTGCACAAACCCAACTTTTACATCAACAATAAACAGAATACAAAAATAAAAGAGCATTGCTTTTCCCGTAAATGAGCTGCATGTGCACCTTCACAAGAGACACATTGGACACGTCCAGGTAGCTGCACTGTTAAAATAACACCTGGCTCTTAAAGGGAATGGCAAGTGACTTTTTTTTATTTTTTTTTTACGTTATGCCCAAATCAAACCCATGATTAATAAAGAAAATAAGTACAAGCCGTTTGCACATTTTAAGCAACACAATGACTACTTTTCTACTTTTCCCACTGTTTTGATAGCAAAGACAAATACCACCCTTATCCATTAGCCTGTAATTGTAGCGTGTTCAGCTAAACTGTGCGGACAGAGGACGGTGTGTTACTTCAGTTATTAAGTGTGTTCTAGTTTCAGTGACAGCAGTGACATGGTTTCAGCCTTCACACTACAATAAAAACATGGTCATATGCATCTATGATGCTTTTAATGACCGGTCAAGGTTCAAATCCACCTTTCAGCATTAAATAAGCAAATCTACAGTTTTTCCATCACATGTACAGTAAATGTGTAACCTCATAACAATGACAGTAAAACACAGAGAACAAAGTTTTATTCAGGATGGAACTGAACCACAGAGACCAGGCTGTATAATCAGTATTCCACACAGCCTCCGGTCAGAGCGCTGACGCTGCACGTGTAGCCTGTACTGGTGATTACATAATCTCTCACATCAAGCGTCAGCAGAGTCCAGTGATGCGTCTGATCATTTCAGCACTGATGATTCTTATACACTATACAGCTAATCAAAGTCTAATTAAAACAGCTTGTAGTCTAAAGTATTAAAGACATGCTCAGTCTTCAAATTGGGCTGAGTAGCTTCAAGGCTAATTTAGCTACTGGAGAAAAACTACAGTATGTATCGACTATATTTGAAGCATATATCAAGAATTTTGATGAAGAATTTCATCAATAAATTTTTTATTTTTTTTTTATAGACACTAGTGATGTAACGGGTGACATGGTTTGGATCAGATCATTTTTAAGTCACTCCAAAAGAGTAATCTTACAGGAGGGATATAAACCTGCTTAACTTTCCATTAAATTCAACCTAAAAAAAAAAAGTTTATTTCAGATTATACCACAGTTATTTCCGACCCTGCAATGTAATGTGGGTGAGAGACATTCTTTGAGTGCCATTATCAGCCGGTAATGCACTGTAACCGAAGCTCTCCCTGTATTACGCCGCCACATACAGGTAACCTAGCAACAATGCAGCGCTTACAAGCCAAACAGCGCAGCTACAAACAGAGCAGGAATGGAACTATTTTAATTCTCGGATTGTTTATAACCAAACAGATTGTATTTTCTCGTCCTCTGTAACTCAAGGCTTCGTAATTACAACCGCACCACATTATAGCACTCGCTCTTGTTTATTACTGCTTGGTCATCTTGCAGAATGTCTATTGGATTTATTTTTCAAGAAACTTTGATAAAGTTTTCAGACAGTTTGTGTTATCAAACTATGTGGTAAACTAAAAATTAACAAAAAGTGAGATTCTTGGACTTCATTGGACAGTAATGTTAGCTTTGTGTTTAAAACTAGAAAAGGGCATTTCCTGAAGGAAACGTAGGATGGTTGAGCAGCTGAAATGGTTCCCACTTTTCGCTATGGTGGTTTCTATGATGTTGCTAAGGTGATTGCTAAGGTGTTGCCTGGTGGTTGTTATGGTGTTGCAAAGTGGTTGCTAGGGTTGCTGAAGTGATTGCTCAGCAGTTACTCGGTGGTTTCTAAGCTGTTGCTGTGGTATCCGTGTTGGGTGCTAATGTGTTTCTAAGTGGTTGCTGGGTAGTTTCCAAGGTGTTGATAGGTGGTTGCTAAGCTGTTGCTATGGTATCTGTGTTGGGTGCTTTGTTGTTTCTAAGGTGTTGCTAGGTTGTTACTAGTGTTTTGCTTTGGTATCTGTAGTGGTCGGTATATTATTTCAAAGATGTTGCTAAGTGGTTGCTAGGTGGCTGCTAAGTAACATATTTGCATAAATCAGATTATTATAATGTGTTTGCTGTATAACGTGCAAACACAAGGCTTGGCTATGGACGCTAGGTTGCGGGGTGTCCAAACTTTTCACCGATAGCTGCTTTATCCAATAGCTCCTCCAAACACACACAGTGCCGAAGTGCTGTATGTTTTCACTATAGCTCTGCACTGAGGAATTATTACTATACAATGCAAAAGCAGCAGTATAACTATAATCCACAATTAATTAATCACTTTTTATGATGAATCTGAGGCAATCCACATAGTACACCACTAGATAGCAGTGTATTATTCATTGTCAGAAACCATAAAAACAAGTGTATTTACTCGCTAACTTTATTAGCCTTGTAGCTCTGGTAAATTGGGCAGCTTGGAGGAGTCTTTAGAGGAATTGTTTAAAGAAACAACAATAATTGCCTCAATATTGATTTTCCACAGCAGTTAAAACCAGCGTTCAGATCCTGCATTAGCTGTCCTGCATTACCTCCTATCCCTATATAGCTCTTATATCTCTATGTGCAGGACAGGCACACGCTGAACCCCGGGGCCCGTGACCCAGTCAAGGATAACAAGCTCAGCTGCTGGCAGCTATTGATTTGAAGTGATTATGGGTGAGTTATACCCTCACAATGCATTTTAAGCTCTGCGTGCCGCTGTGCTATTGACGCTGATGGAGGGCTTTATCAAAACCCTCCAGAGCACCACAACCTCTATTTGTGTGTGTGTGTGTGTGTGTGTGTGTGCCTGATGTGTCAAGGATGGTCAATTTATCAGTTTATGTTTGTCTTCCTGTGATCTTGTAATTCTGTGATCCTGTGTTTTGCTTTTAAAACGACTAAGCAAAAAGAAAACAAATATTAACAGTTATTTAATACAAAAATGCAGTGTTTCTACATATGTAGCAAGAGGCTTTTAATTTGAAATGAAAGCTACGGACGCAACAGGCTCTGCTGGGCTGGAAAAGTTTACAGTTTTTCTGAGCTGGATTACTCGCTGAGTTGATGACAGACCAGAAACAGTCCCTGTGTGAGTTCAGTCTTCACACAGCATTGTGGCCATAGGGAGCCACCATATTGCCCTAAAATGATATGATATTTTACGGTATTTCTGCGATAATGAAATTCATAATGACACTATATCTAAAGCCAGCTGTGGAGCAGCACAAGCAGAGAACTTACTCAAGTACTTAAAGTACTTAAAGTGAATAATTATAATTAATTCACTTTCACAATCATACCAATGTGATAGCTAGTGACCAACCGATATCAGTAGGGGTGTCACGATTTCGATATGTTATCGAAATCGATCGAAATTATGGCATGGTCTCGAGCCTCGAAGTCAAAAAGAGGATCGACGATCCCTCCCTCTAAGCTACGCATGCACGCGCGCGCGCTACGCAAATGGCGCAGAGCCCTCCGACAAAAAGTTCCGCTGTGTGTGAGAGACACACACACGAGCCTCTCACACACAGAACGGCTGCCTTTCAATCGCGCAGGAGAAGCTGAAAGCGGATTTATAGAACTATAGATCACAGTGAGGTTGATTAAAAATCTTAAACTTATGATTGACTACACCTGTTGCTTCATTTGAATAAAAAAAACTTCACATATACGCCCCCCACGGCGAGCCAGTCATTTTGTCGAGTTGTGCTACCCTGTCAAACCGTGCTACTCTTATGTGTATATTTAAAGGTAAAAAGACAAAAGAAGCACAATATTAGAGCATGTTTCCAGTAAGAAGTTCATGTACTATATTTGGAAAGCCTAAATCACAGTTTCAGGGAAAAGTTATGGTAGCAAGAGTTTATTATACTCTGTTTTTTTTTATTATACTCTGTTTTTTTTATTATCCTCTGATATTTTATTATCCTCTGATATTTTATTATTGTTGTATATATATATATATATATATATATATATATATATATATATATATATATATATATATATATATATATACAACAATACTAAAATAAAAAAAGAAAATCGTAAAAAGTAAAAAGAAAAAAAAGAAAATCGAGAATCTAATCGAATCGTGACCCTAAAATCGGAAATAAAATCGAATCGAGGATTTAGAGAATCGTGACACCCCTAGATATCAGTGTTAGTTTTGACAGATGATTTTGATTTAGTTTTAGTCTTAGTATTTTGACTAAAATGTATAATAGTTTTAGTCACATTTTAGTCTTTTGGTTAATATTAGTTTTAGTCTAGTTTCAGTTAACAAAAACAACAACATTTTAGCCTAGTTTTAGTCATATTTTTTTTAGGTATTACATATTTTTTATTATTTTTCTATTTTATATTTATGTTGTTATTATGAGATTATTTACTGCTAATGTTTATTAAAATAAGAGCCTTTAAGTTTTGTTGCATTTAAATAATGCTAACATTAAAATGTTCCTGTAAATATGGTGGAACAAGTAAGTACAGATTTATACTAACATCACTGGATTTCAGTAGACTAGACTTACATTATCAAGTGTATTTGAAACTCGACCAGTCCACTAACAGTTCAGCTCTGTTTATATGCAGTTACACAGACACACACACACACACGCACACACAGCTTGTGCTATAGTTAACGTATATTCACACATAAAGCACGGCTACTGTCATAAAGACGCTGTGTGGCGCAGCTGTTTTCCGATCACTGCTCAATAATATTATTTATTACAAGTAATTCCCACATTCGTCAGTCTTTGACAATTTCGTTTAGTTTTTATTATTTAAAGAAAAGTGTATTAAATTTTGTCATAGTTTTTTAGTTTTCATCATGAGAAATAGGTCATCAAAGAAATATTTTCAATATAGTTTTCGCCACAGTTTGCAAAATTAACACTGACCGATATAGTGGCCGGACGATCGATCGGGTCGATTATTGCCATTGTTTGGAAAATCGGCACCAGCTGATATATGCGTGCACAAGGCCAAATTTAATTAATGCCTTCAGGCGCTGCTCAATGTGAGTTGTGCTGCTGTGGATAGTGTTGCCAACTCCTCAGTAAGGAAAGTAGCTATTGGCTGTCCTAAAAGTCGCTATATGTCGCTAAATGACGTAATCGTCTAATTTGCATAATACATGTTTTTGAAGCTGTAAAGGATTAACGTTGTGAGAGAGAAAAAAGTGAGTAAAAAAACATCCTAAATATGTTAGAAATTATACAAATGAACTCCAACAAATGAGTTAGCCTTTATTCTATGTTTTTTTTTTTTTGTTGTTGTTTTAGTTTATTTAAAAAAAAATGTTTTCTTAAGTTTCAAACCTATTGTAGATAAATTGTTGAATAGCTTTTTACAAAGAGGCTGACACGACAGGCTACGTAATACATGAGGTGAATGAGTGATTGAGACTAACTGTGTGAGTTAAATGCAGTGAGGGTTTTTTTTTTCGTGTCACGCTGAAGACCCTTTTATATTTATATTTCTGCTCTGTAAATACGGGGCGGGGTCAGTCAGCAGCGGCTTTGGGTATGCGCAGTTCATTTACAGTGTGTTTGTGTTTGAGGACAGTAACTGAAGTGTATGTGTGTACATCTCAGAGTCGCCAAAAGTCTCCAGTAACACCACAAAAACACAAAAAAAGTCGCTGGAGGGTCTGAAAAGTCGTTAAATATAGCGACAAAGTCGCCACGTTGGCAACACTGGCTGTGGAGCCGTTAGAGCTCCCGCTAGTGTCCATTTCACCATTTCACCAGCTGCACACCCCCAGAACCTTTTCACACGGAGCTTCAAAATGCAGCCTAAACGACCCTCAGCTGCAGCAAATTAACTCCTCAGCATCCAGAGAACAGCTTCATTTCAGCCTCGACTGGATTCCAAACAGGATGAGTAAGTGAACTGGCTTCAGTAATGAGCAGTGTAGCTTCTGTCTTAGACTGAGTTTTACTCTGTAAATCAGTAGCAAAGCCTGCTCTGTTTTAGCTAACTGGCTACTTTAGCTTAGCTCGGCTAATGCTAACTCACAGCTACAGGAGAAAAACAGCTGAATGCTGCTCTTCAGAAACTCCTAGAACAGTGTGAATTTTTCTTTTGCTAAAAACAGTAAAAAAGTAGTACCCTGATGAGATAATCAGGAGTGGCACGATATTTCAGGGTATAATATCATTCACGATATTCAAAAATGTTGGCGATATTATCGCAAACGATACGATATGGCTCACCCCTATGTTATACTATGGTTTTCTATTCATCACTGTTATTCTAAAATACTAAAAACAGTAAAAAAAAGTAGTACCCTGATGAGATAATTAGGAGTGGCACGGTATTTCAGGATATAATATTGTTCACAATATTTAAAAATGTTGGTGATATTATCGCAAACGATACGATATGGCTCACCCCTATGTTATACTATGGTTTTCTATTCCCCGCTTTTATTCTAAAATTCTAAAAACAGTAAAAATGTAGGCGTGTCCAATTGTGTTTTGTTCTTTACCTATTCAAACCACACAACCTTCCTGACACCAAGCAGTTAGATGCTTCACATAGCTTGAAGCTCTGCTGAATTATGCAGAGCTCATTCTACTTTAATGCACGCTTGTTCAGAGAAGTCTGGCGAGTTAGCGGAATGTTAGGCTGAGGCTGAGGGAGCGTGATGACCTCAGACTGGGGATTTGCTGCTCAGTTTTAGGAAGCTTCTGCTGAGGCTTTAAACTTAACACTAAAGGAAACAATCCAGCAGACATTGTTCCAAAAGCTGTCAGACTGGATTTGGCATTTCTAGCTGGTTTAAATCCTCCAATCCCACTGTTTCATTAGCTGGTGGAGGGATTTGAATCGTCTTTGAAGGCAAAAATCTAATTGGTAGCTTCTCAAAAAGCATCCCTTGGAGTTCCTTTCTGATTGGCTGCAGGACGCAAAGAGAACTGTGCCACTGATTACGTAGAGGCAGAAGCTGTAGAAGAGGCTACGAAAGCATCCAGCAAGTAGATTCAGAATATGTACTTTATTCAGAATGGTTAGTTTAAAGTTTAAATAAAATAAAAAAAGAAAAATGCCTTTACTGAATTACCTAACTTTTAAAATCTATAACAAAACAAAGAACACATACATTAGTATGCCAAAAGTCATGGAACAGAAGCATGCAAACAAATCAAGAAGTGTTACGTCAAGAAGAGTACGGCTTGGGGACACCCACACCTGCACAAGTTGTGAGGTGTTATCTTGTGAATAAGGTTGTGAGTAGTGCTACTCACAACCTTATTCACAAGATAACACCTCACAACTTGTGCCAACATGTTAATGGCAAGGCTGATTTTAGTGAGTGCCAAAAGGACGTTAGCAGATCGAAATGATTGTGACCGGCAGCATCTGGCTAGAATCGTCAATGTAAACTGATAAGTGACTCAATCATAGTTTTTTGCATCCATGGGACTTTATAAAAGTAATGTCATACAATATTTGCGCAAAAATCCATAACTTTCGCCATGTCAGTGTAAATTAACATGCCATTTTTTTTTTTTCAAACACAAAACTAATTACACTGATATGTTGCATGTTATAGGCCAAAATCTAGTATCTTGTCCCATGACTTTTGTCATAGATGCGATTTCTGCCAGAGTGGATTTTCTTTCATATGGACAATTCGGCGCCACTTTAAAATAAGACTACCTTTATAAAGGGTTCATAAATGGTTTACAATTAGTTTATTAATAGTTACTGATTAGGTTGTAAATGCCTTAAAAATCATTAATAATCAGTTATAACACATACGTAGAAAGGGCAACAATGACCAAAATTGCCAAATAGTGAACCTACAGCCATCTATACTGTTGCCCTTTCTACTTATGTGTTATAACTGATTATTAATGATTTTAAGACATTTACAACCTAATTAGTAACCATTAATAAACTAATTGTAAACCATTTATAAACCCTTTATAAAGGTAGTCTTACTTTAAAGTGGTACCAAAAATTCTAACCAAACATCAGTGGTCACAGTCATCAAATACTGACATATTCTTGGTCACAGTTGTGTTTCAACTGTTATGTTATGGTCTTTTACTCACCAGTATATTTTTATAAATATATAAAAAACATTTTTTACGAATTTTGAGGATAGATATTAAATCTGAGTTAGACAAAAACATGCAGTTTGATTCACTGGGGTGCATTAGTTATTTATTATTATCTGATTTTCCTGTAACCTAGCAACAACCAATAATCATTAAAAAGTAACTGCCAATTTAAAACCCATAAGTAGTAAAAGTAAAAAAAAAAAATAACTACACTCAGATTGCACTGTGTTAACAGGAAGATAAAAGACAAAAAATCCAAATGCATTATTTACGCATGTTTATGGACACCCTTTCTAATAGATACATTCAGCTAATTTTGACACAACTGTGCAAATGCACACACACGCACACAAACATCCACAGCTTCTCTTGTTTCTGTAGAGAAGTACTGCCAATAGTACCTTCTGGAGCAGATAAACATGAACCTACTGGGACCTCCTGACCTCATTTATACTCTTGTCGATGATTGCAGTCAAATTCACTATATATTTTAAGCCATTCATAAACTTAGAATAGTTGTACAGTGAAAGTTTATTTATTTATTTACTTATTTATTTTATATTCTATATTTGTTAGGCGTTCCCAAGTGTTCTGACGCTCCACTGTCCATCCTGTTAAGACAATATTTTGTTTTTGTGACCAACCTACTCCCGAGTACAATCTGATATTAGCCTGTAGCCAATTACATAATCATGACATCACTCCGGACTGCGTATCTGAAAAATTCACTCAACTAAACCCTCACCCGCACTCAGCAGTGCGGAAAGCTACACAGACACGTCCCTCTCTCCACATCTGAAAATAGTCTCTTATCAAACGGAGGCAGACTCCAGTCAGTCTGGGCAGACTGCAGCCAGGGGGGGGGGGCAACTGAGCCCCCGACCAAGCGAAACTCTGACCAGGCGTACCACATACCAGCAAACACCTGCAGAGATACTGTATATATTACCCACACATATTACAGACCAGCGAGGCATTAACAAGTGTTTAGTACAAGCTTTTAATTCAACAGTGTGTTATCAGGCATTAGCATGAATCATTAGCATGAAACATAAAGTAACAGTACATAACAGTAGTTTGATTTTGTGCAGCAAAATGTCTCAGGCATATACAACTCTGGAAAAAAATAAGAGACCACTTAAAAATGATGAGTTTCTTAGATTTTACCAAATTAAAAACCTCTGGAATATAATAATCAAGAGGAAGATGAATGATTACAGCAAACCAAGCTGAACTACAGTGGCATAAAGTTATTCAAAAGCAGTGTGTAATACTGGTGGAGGAGAACATGCCAAGATGCATAAAAAACTTTGATTAAAAAACAGGGTTATTCCACCAAATATTGAGGCTATACCTTCATTCATCATCAATGTGTAGTCGTTTCTTTGGGTGATTAATCGTATCCTATATTTTGATTACATGCCTGAGCAAACTTGAAGATACCATTAATTCATACAAAAATATTTAGTTGACTCTCTCTCTCTCTCTCTCTCTCTCTCTCTCTCTCTCTCTCTCGCTCTCTCGACCGGCAGTGCCCCTCACAGCCTCTGATTAATAGCGCTGCCTCTGTCTCATCAATAATTGACAGGGCAGATTAACGGCTCATGCTCTTTGCTGTGAAAGCCGTGGCACTTTTGCAGCCTCTCTGACTGCTGCACAGAGCCATGCACAGCCCACCAGAACTGCGGACCACCAGATACCCTCCAGTGCATAACGGACAGCAAGGGTATTAAAAAGAGTTTATTTTTTAGCTTTTGTTGGACTCTATTGTCCTTACTGTCTGGGGAAGGCTTAGATTACTAGATTTTAGAGCATTGCTGTGAGCATTTGATTGCATTCAGCGATAACAGCATTAGTAAGGCCAGGATGATCACCACCAACCTGACCCCCATCGGGCTTTGGGCTAGAGGGGTATAAAACCTCCAAGCATTGAGCTGTGAGGCTAAAGCTCCTATTGCTTAATGCAGTGAAAGTCTCACAGCAATGCTCAGAAATGTAGTAGAGGGCACCAAGTGGTCCAGTGGTCTAAAGCGCTGCCACTATGGGCAGGCTGGTTCAAACCCCTGCTCATGCAGCTTTGTCATCAAGCTGCCTGCACTCAGAGGGAGCAAAATTGGCCCTGCTCCCTCCGAGTAGGTAGATGGCGCTCTCTCTCCACATCACTCCTAGGGTGATGTCCACAGCACAGGGCGTCTGTGAGCTGATGTATCGAAACTGAGTCACTGCGCTTTCCTTGGAGCGTGCTGTGATGCTTCATGGCAATGCTAGTCTTCACCCTCCTGGTTTGTTGGGTCATCACTAGTGATAGGGGGAGTCCAAATGAATGGGATTGGTAATTGGCTGTGCAAAATTTGGGAGAAAATGAGAAAAATTAGAAAAGAAAGAAAAAAAAGAAATGTAATAGAAAGCCTTTCATGCGCAGCAGACAGTTACTCCAACAAATGCAGAATACATTTTTTTATTATTTATCAATAAGGATGGACCAAAAAATGGAATGTCGCAGAATCACAATATTGTGATATTAGCTTTTTCATGGGGAACCTATTGGGATAATATTGTAGCATGGAATTCCAAACTGCCCTATATGTCACAATGCCCTTTATTAAAGTACATTTATTTTAAGAACCCTGAGCTGTGGGTGGTGTGTGTCTGTGTAAACATTCTATTTCATGACCTGATAGAAGAGCGTACACTGTTTATTTATATTTTGCATGTGTTGGCCTTTAAACCTGTAAATATATGCAAACTATATCTGAAATAAAATGAAATCCTAATTTTGAGCTGTTTTGCAATAATGCAACAATGACCTGCGATTGGCCTGTAGTAAACCACATGACCGCTGTCACTGTCCAGTCATTACACTGCTACAAAAAGGTTAAACCGTCACTAAAAAGCCAAACTAATGTAAATAAGTACTAAATAGACATGTCTTACTTTGTTTACTCGTTTTACTCTAAATGTAAACTGTGGATATGCAGAGGTAAAGCCTGAGAGCTGGACAGGGTGGAACTGGAAATCCCTGAAATCTAATTAGCCATCCTGACTAGGTAGATACTGATCAGAGCAAATTTTTTACCTACTCATCTTTGTAGTTACGCTTCCTTGACAACAAACGGCCCCCTGAAAAAAATATCGCCATCTGTTGGTTAAATATGTTACTGCTCCATCTATCACCTGTTGCTACGCCATCATTATTTTGATTATTTATCAGAAGACAATAATTTTCTGGTAATTGCACAGCAATCCAACAACCTGTCACTGTTGTGGGGAGGACATGATAAGGTAAAATAATTATTCATGCAAATAATACTTAATATAAATAGAGTGCCATATCAATTGCTTGCCCACATAGGCCTATTCTGTTTCATTAAAGGAATAATCAGTAGTAAATGGGAGCGAGTGTGTGAAATAACTCCAATTTCCTAACTCTGGATTGAGTTTTTTTCTACCACACCCGCTCCTTCCCAGATGTGTAGCTCATGCGGTTTTCCAGATTGACTCATAGTGGCAAGTGTCGACAGGTCTTACTCTGCAACTGATCAGTGAATATATATACGTTTCAATGTCCGAAATACCCTTCTCTACTACGCTAGTGGTGTTGGTAAATGTGGTTATTTACCTAGCTATAGTTAGCTAACCTTACTGAAGCTCAGTGATTACCTGGCCAACAGAAGAATAGCCAGCTTACTTGTTTGCAATGCTGTTGTCTTTGTTTGCATGGTAGCAGCAAACTCTGGGCCCTGTACACTCTCAATGTCAGTGCACAAAGAAAGTGAGCAAAAGGAGGAAAATTTTGATTTTAAGCTACAATCACTGGCAAAAACGTATGGCAAAAAGCATAAGCACAATTATTTTTGATTGATATTGAGATCACAGTTATTTAACATGATTATTCGTTGGCTTTGGTAACATCATGAATTTATTGAGCGTTGACGATAGCTTTTGAGCACATCACTGCACTGCAAAGCTAAGGCTTTTTACCAGACAAAAATAATACATTGCTTTATTGCTTAATATATTACTAATGTGCACTTGAGCCAACAGTGATATGGGTAGGTTATATACATGTTGATATACAGTATGCAGCAGAAATATTGCTAGGTGGATCATTTCTGGTGAATGTCGATAACTAACGTTAGGCGGCTTTATACTTACAGCCGGAGGCAGCCTGGTTGCCAGCTAGCTAAGCTAACACGTGAGCATACAAACATCAGCAGCAGCTGTCTGGAGTGGACTACAGTAACTGTAATTGGACTTTCCATAGCAAGCAAACTCGGTTCACCTTACGGAAAGAAAGCCGTCTGATTTCTGTTTTTTGGGCAGATTTCTGCTTTTTGGTCTAGCTTCCTGGGCTGACTGTTGTTACACTTGTTGCTGTCGGGCGGACTAAACCATTTTGCACCTCTAGGAATGGGCCCCCAGGATGTCAGAATATGACAAATGCAATCAAATCCTCATAGCAATGCTTCAAAATTTAGTAGATAGTCTTCCCTGGGCAGCACGAACAACAGAAAAAACACTTTTCTAGTACTTTAAATTTCAGAATCAACATTTTTGTTGTGTCCATTTAGTGTTTACATCTATAATAAATACGAACTGCTTTGTTAAACTGTTGTCTCCTTATTCCCCAAGCATCTATTTTCTCCCAATTTCAGCCTTCAATGCTTAAATAAACTACAGCAGGAGGAAATGCGTCGTGTGCTCCAGCATCAATGTGTGGCATGGAAGCTGCTCTGCTGCAGACAGGAAAGCACTGCAGAGGGTGGTGAAGGCTGCACAGAGGATTGTTGGAGTTAGCTTCCCCAGCACCACAGACATTTACACCTCCAGGTGCAGGAAAAGGGCCACCTGCATCAGGAAGGATCCCACCCACCCAGCACACGCACTTTTTGTCCCACTCCCCTCAGGCCGGAGGCTGCGGAGCATTAAGTGCAAAACAACAAGACTCAGAAACAGCTTCATTCCGGAAGCTGTAAGACTCTTAAACTCCACTTAACAACACACTGCACTGACACCAAGGACAAATTACTGTTTACTGTTTACCAACATGGTCACTTTACTTGCACTGAGACACTTTATCTCCACTGCTCTAATTCACATTATCATGCTGCTATAGCACACTTGCACTCTGGACTTCATGTTGCTGAACCTTCTACTCTCTATTTATTTTTTTTATTCTTGGGATATTTATCTATCTATTTTGTATATTCTATTTCTTTTATTGTATTCTTTTTTTATCTATATATCTATTAATAACAGCTCTTTGGGTGTAAAACTGGATCGTGAGATCACAATTTCGTTCCACCTCATGTACCACATGTGATGCGGATGACAATAAAATCTCCTTGAATCCTTGAATCCTTGAATGCTGCAAAAACACGTATAAAGGATGTAAAAATCACATATAAACACACAGCATCCATAATTTACAAAACTGCTCAAAACAAGCTACCTTTAGAATCTCCGTCTAGGAACGAGTCTACTAAATATAATCTAAAGTTTAGACTACACTCAGGAGAATCTCCTTCCTAAAAGCTCAAACTCAGAGTTCAAGAGTTCAGAAAGCTGCTCTGAACTGACCGTTACGCAACACTGCAGTACATAATGACACATCATTCCAGGATCAGAATCAGAAATCTATAGCTTTTATAATTAACAAGAAGACATTTGTAACGTAGTTGGCATGTTCAGACTAATTAAAATACACAGCTTAAAAATAAGGGGATCACTTAATCATTGCCATATAACTCAAGTTACATTTCAGGGATATCAATCTCCCCAGTTATGAAGAAAAAGCTTAAGTTCAGAGGTGAGAATTATCAGCCTGTAGCCTGCTGCTAACCCTGGCAAGCACTGCTGGAGCAGCATTAGCATTAGCCGCTAAGCACTCTAAGTGCTAGCTCTTTTGCCGCTCAAAGTCGAGTATATCAGGCTGTAGTCTGCATGTTTACCATGTTAAAACAAGCACTAGCCACTAACCACGGCAAGCTAATGCTGCTGCACCCAGCCTTAGGGGAAATCTGGAAATCTAAGCTTACTATAAATAAAAGGAAGCAATTTACTCACCCAAATAAACAAACAGTTTTCAGAAGAGAAATCTGTGTAGATCAACTTCCAGTGCTCGTTTGACATTTGACGTTTTAGGGGAATTACAGTTTTGTTTACTTAGCTTAGCTTTACTTAAAGGAGAAATCCGGTGTAAAATTTACTTTTGGTGTAGTAAAACACGCTAATTTAAATAAAACAGGAGAAAGGCGTGATAATAGATTGCCCGCCCTGTCGCGGCTCTCCCCGCGGCCGAGAAATGTTAGCAATGATGTAATAATAATAAACGGAGGCTGCCCCTTTGCTTCCCTAGTGTATATTTAAGGTTTCGGTAAAAGCAAAATCCACCAGAGATCCGATTTAAACCTATAGTTACTTACACAAGATAGCTAATGCTAACAAGCTCTGTAAACAAAAGCTGTAAGCTGACAGTGTCGGCTTTGCTGCAGCCTGGCGTTAGCTCTGTCTGTGGGCGGTCCCGAGCCAAGGTGGGCAAAGCCGTGAATTTTCGAATTAACGTAGACAAGGTGCTTTACCTGATCGTCTCATTTTTCTTTTTTAGCTACTGCAGATCATGGAGGTAGAAGAAGAGTTTTATATGCAGCATGAATATACAACTCAGAGAGGCCTGTAGTATTTCACAAACAAGAAGAAAAAGTGGATTTTAGTGGAAGGAGACCTTTAATATTCTTAAAAATACTTTTTTAGATAGTATGGAGCTTCTCTATTCACCCATTTCACCCTATTCGTTAATAAACTGTCACATTTAAATGATGCCAATAGTTGGAAAATGGAGATATAATACAGCATATTGATGGGATATGCTGTTTGTTGCTGGGAAACAGCTCTACCGGTCTGCACTTTTTTTGTTTGTAACAGAGCAAGTGCAAACAAACACATTAACTGCAACTGTAATTATGGTAAATGCAGTATAATCACACTAAGGGATTTTATATTTGCACTCATTTGCTGCTGGTATGAGAGCTTGTGATTAGAGCCTTATCTCAGGGCTGTGGTTTAGTCCATTACTTTATATTTACTTCATTAGCTATCAGTAAATGTGAACAACAGGTTACCCCCAGCCTCAGGGTAACACACCTCTTGTAAGCTAACACGCCAGCCCAGAGTTAATGTGATAAATGTGAGAAACCTAATTTGTTCCAATTTGATTACTATATTATTCAGAGCTCATTAAATAAACAGCTTTGGGTAGAACAAAATAATGACTATCATACTTTCCTTATCATATCGTCAATATGCTTTTTTAAATGTATTAAAAATATCCTCAGTGCTTAAAAAGCCCTAACTCTTGAACAGCAGTTTTGTGTCTGCAATGGATACTTATTAGTTATAACTTATTAGTAGGGCTGGACATATATTGTACATAGTATCAGTATAAATGTAGTGGGATGATGATGGCATAAGACGAAGAAGAAAAAGAAGGAGAAGAAGAAGAAGAAAAAATGTAGTCAAGCTTGTTTGCAGCTGCTGATACAAACGCACATACACTGTCAACATCACCTTCATCATCCTCATCATCATCAGCAACAAGAACAAAAACAAAACTGCAGTACTCACTGAATAATTCAACTGTAATAATTAATCACGCTTTTCTCTCAATGTGACGCCTCGTCTTTCTTCACTCCTAAACTTTTGCTCGTTGTGATATTAATCACAATCTAACACAGCTAAGAATGCTTTATGTTCCTCAGAGAAGAAAGACAATATAGACCAAAGTATTGGATAGAGCTTCATCATTCCAGATAGAGCAGTCCCACTGCTCCATTAAAAGGAAAGATTTCCCATTGAAAGGAAAATATATTCCTATGACAGGGCTCAATCCCTGTCCGGAAAACTAAACCAACAATGCATACACTGTTTACATGTACAGTACCAGTTAAAAGACTGGAAACACTATGAACTTATCCTGTACAACAGAGGTAACTCTTTGTTTTCCTTTCTTCGAGCGATCCTGATGAGAGCCAGTTTCATCATACCATTTTCGATGGTCTTAGCGACTGCAATTGAGGATACTTTGATAGTTCTTGAAAATTTTCAGATTGACTGACCTATTTCTATAATACATAGAAGTGTGACGAAATATCAATATCACAATATATCTTATCAGTTTTGTTTGTGATACATTATTGATACACGGCATCAGACATCAATATTTAATGAACTACAGGCACTTTAAACTCCTCCCACTTTCCACCAATTTGACTTACTAAAGTCACTGCTTCAATACAATCAATTGATTAGGGTAAACCTTATCCATAATTCCTGATATTTACTTATTTAGGAGTATTTTAACAACACAGATGCAGTAAAGTATTGTAGAGTATCACAGTATTTTGATATCATTATCATGCATCATGATAATATTTTAATGTGAGATGCCCTGTGATTCCCATTTTGGGAGTCTAACGGTTGTCCAATTAATGGCAAAGAAAAATCTTTTAATGGCAAAGAAAAATATTTTCCCCGCTGCTGATGCACCTGATCAAATTCTTCAACTAATTTATATATCCTCTTGAGACCCAGTGTCCCTATATGAGGACATAACATTTCTACTTCTCCACACCATGATACTTATTTTTTAAAAACATGGACCCTTTGGCCTCATACAGAGACACTGCCCATACCAACTAGTGGTCACAAAAGGAAACATTAGATTCAATTGTTTGATAACAAAAGGCGGGAAGCCCAGTCAAAGGTTTTTACAGCCGCTTCAGACAGAATAGGGCCAGGTAAAAATTATCCTCCACTTCTATGTTTGAAACTAGTTTATTTATTTCCTTTTTGGCACTAATTGTGTCCTTCTGACCCCAAATGGCAATGATCATTTTTAAATGTTAAAATAAACTACTGTCCCCATATGAGGACATTTTTTTTTTTTTTTGTAAAAATGACTTTGTGTACAAAGACAATGCTTCGTTTTTATACTTCTTAGGTTGTAGTAATCCCAAATAGCTAGGAGAAATTAAAAAATGTCAGGCAAATGTCCAGGTCTAATAAAAAATATATATTTCATTATATATTTATTTATTTATTTATTGTTTTATTTATTATTATTTTTTTTTTAATCTGGAATATATTGAATG
Source organism: Astyanax mexicanus (assembly GCF_023375975.1). Classification (NCBI taxonomy): domain Eukaryota; kingdom Metazoa; phylum Chordata; class Actinopteri; order Characiformes; family Acestrorhamphidae; genus Astyanax; species Astyanax mexicanus. The sequence goes on along the minus strand of NC_064416.1, from coordinate 34,957,123 downwards.
TAATGTAATTGAGGTATACCAAGAAGAATGCTTGTAGTACTTTTTTCATAATAGAAATTTAAGAATACAGTGTTTGTGTGCCCATCAAAGACCAACCTGCTCTCACTGCCAATCTCCTTCTTCTCTCGAACCTTCAACCACTTGCGAAGCAAGAATCTCTTTCGTCTGGGCGATGCACTAGGCGTGGAGCAGTTGGACCAGGGCAGGTCTTCATCGCTGGAGGGCGTGATCTCAATAGATGGCAGCTGCAAGTACTCCTTAGAGGCAGATCGAGACCCGGGGTGCCTCAGCAGCCCATTCTCCAACCGTTCCCGTTCACTGGGGACCTTCTTGGTGCGCCGCATCTTGAAGCGACGCCGCCGGAGGGTGGGCGTGGATGAGCTGGACCAAGCCAGGCCATCTTGGTTGCTCTTGTCACTCGTACCCCCATTATCACTCGGGCCCGGATCGTCCTGTGGGACGTGAACTTGGAGCGACGGCAGCCGAAGAGTGTCCGTCATGCTCCAGAACTTCCGCGCCCACCACCACCGATCGCAAGTCGCTGTCAACCTGACCTTCTGTGGATAGGAGTTACTCGACAGGATGGGCAAAAAGGGAAGAGAGGACGTGGTGTCAATTGTGAGGGATCCAAATAAACGGTCTACAGAGAAGAAGAGCACCTTGAGAGCTGCCTAAATTCTCTAGAATGTGTATCCAGAAAAGTTGCTTGGGGTAATTCAGCTGGTACCGTCAAACTCGTCAAAATCTATTTAATATTAGATTCTCACTTTTCTGCAATCTTAGGTGGAAATGTAAAAACATCTGCATAATCTAAGTAGTCCCTCAAATTGTGAACGTGTCAGCAAATCGTCTCCAGACAAGAAGATTTCCAGATAATTTGCTTCGGTCAATCCAGCAAGTGGCTGACCTACAACGTCAACAATAAGACAGCTGCTTTTAAAGCTCCACTGTGCGATGTGATCACTTTAAATTACCTTTAGGAACTAATCAAAGATCAATGATGACAGGTTTCCTGATTTGATTTGTCCCAGAAATATCCTGGATTAGGGTCGTCAGAGTCAGTCAAACCCACCAGAATTACCTGGGTTGATCAGGACAAGGCAAGCTGACTAGATACTACAAAATCCTCAAGCTCCACAAGAAGTTGTCTACTTTTAAAGTTCTACTGTGTGATCAATGTACTATATCTTTAGGAGCAAATCAATGAAGATAGAGATCCTAAATTGGGAATCCAGACTGAAATCTGTCTGCCAAACCCTATAGAAGTTTCTCCTGGATAACTTGTTTGGGTCGATCAAGAGAAGAAGCCTAAAGAGAGCCTAGAAAATCTTACAAGATCTTTACAAGAAGGTGGCTAATCATTGAAGACAAGTCAGTTGATTTGTGACAGGAATACTTTGGATCAGGACGTCTCAGAGAAAACAAATGTCTGTCAAACCTCCACAATGTGCTCCCAGATAATTTGCTTGAGTCGATCAGGTCAAAACAAGACGGGTAATCCCTACAAAATCATCAAGATCTGCAAAAGGTGACTGTTTTTTTTAAGCTCTACTGTGAGAGAAGATTACTTTGCGCAAATCTTAGGTGGTTATCGTCAGAAATCCATAATGTCCAAGCAATCTCTTGATTTGAATCCCAGAAAATCCTTCTTTAGAGTAAAAAACTGTCTGTCAAACTGCTAGAATGTGTTGCTGGAAAACTAGCTTGAGTCAATCAAGAAAAGGCAAGCCGATAGTTTCCTCAAACTCCTCAGAAGATGTCTTCTTTTGAAGTTTTACTGTGTAAGAAGATAAATTAGCTGTAACTTCTGGTGATCAGCTACAAAAATTTCATAGTGTGTCAGCAGTCTCTTGATTTCCAAGGTTTCCAGAGAGAAAAAAAAGACTCTCTGTCAAATGTTTGCAGTCATCCCAAAAGTGTATCCACCTCTAGTCCATAACCGAACAGACACCACAAAATCTTCAAAGTTCAATACAGAATGGTAGTTTTTTCAAGCTTTGCTGCTACTCAACCATCCTCAGAGAAGTGTTCTCCAAGCTGAAGTCCATAAGAATGTTGATCCGGATGACTTTCTCGAGACAAGCTTTGGTCGACACTTGCTCAACTGCTCAAGGTCCACAGCAGGAAGGTTGTTTGACGATGCTGTAACTCTAGGTCCACACAGTCTAGGCACTCTTGACCTAGAAATGAGTCCCAGAAATGTCCGGTCCACTGACGGACAGGTGCCTATCACTCTTCTGTGACAGAGAACCAAATGGCTGGCCGAACGGATGTAAAGCCGGAGGGATACAGGTGCGTGTGAGGTGCAGGATCCTTGCGGTAAGGCCTCAGGCAATGGAGTGGACGGATTAGGTAACAAAGCAAGCCTCTGTTTCCCCTCACAGCAGATAAAACATGCATAAGCAGAGGCTGCCAGTGTAACAGTACCCCGGGCCTCCCTGAATGGAAGCAACTCTCGCAGACTCAGGCTCCCACTCAGGCTATAGAGTTGGCAGAAGCTTCTTGAAGAACTGTGCACTCCATGAACTCAGGAGTTTTTGTCTCAAACTTTGATGTACAGAAGTAAGGAGGCTGCCCCTGGCGTCCTTATATCGGGTTTACTTTTAGTGCCGCTTTCCAGTGTGTGTCCCGCATAATCGGTGTGGTGTAGCGTGTCTCTTTTTACACGTCCTTTCCAGCAAAGTGCCTTCAGCCAAATGGGATGCAAGCGATGCAAGGTTAAGTGCCGTGTGTGTATATGTGTTTCTTTGGTTAAGTCCCTGAGGTTCTTCGGCTCTGTCCTCCTCTTCTCAGATTTCTGTCCCAAGCAGCTGCCACTGCCTACAGGTTAGAGTAAGGTGACACCAAGACACCACCGGCTGAATAATTACATATAATTACTGTATATGTATGTATGTACATGTAAGACAGTGTTAAATATGCATTCATACTGACATACATGCACAGATCTAGGCAAAAGTTAGAGACCTTTCAGGTACAACGTCCAATCCTTTTCTTATGGTGGAAGGATCTATGTGTACACTACATGGACAAAAGTACTGGCAAACCTGCTCAATTTGTTTTTCTTCTGAAATCAAGGGTATTAAAATCCTGCTTTTGCTGGAGTAACTGCTATTCTCTAATTACCAGGGATTTCAAAACAAGCCCCAGAAAATCAATGGCTTAAGGTTTTTTCAAGAGCCCATCAAGGTTATCAAACCCATAACCTTCTTATAAATAACCTGGCGCTTTAACCACTGAGCCACTGCTTTATTTTTGATTGCATTCAGCTACAACATTGTTAATAAGGTCAGGATGTTGGGTTATCACTAACCACATCACCTCATCCCCAACACAGGTTTCAAATTTATTGGCAAACCTTCTGTGGTGGATAAACATGAACCAATGATGTAGAGTGGTGATCATCCAAGTTCCTGACCTCAATAATGCTCTTGACATGCAAACAAATCCTCACAGCAATGAACCAATATCTAGTAGAAAGCTTTATCTGGACAGTAGAGACAGTTGCTCCAACAAAAGCAGGATAAATGGATCAGCAGGTGTTCCAATACCTTTGTCTATTAAGTATTGGAAATCTGTTGTGAAATAAAAAATAATAAAGGGTCTCTGATTTTTGCACAGTACTGGACAAACACAGGAAACAAATAAGCACATCCACATCCATCTGCACACAAATCTACACAAACAACATACATACAAATACACACAGACTCAAGCATACGCACACACAAGCACATACACACCCCCACACACACACAACCTCATGCTTCTCCTACATTCAACTGAGCTGACTCTCCCTTCAAATGCCACCCTAAATGCACCCTAAAAGACATGGGACAGCAGTTAGCAAATTGATCATGAGGTGTTACCTCCTGCCTTGGAATAGACCACATCTGTAAACCTGTACACTTTGTGAGGTGATATCTTGTGAGTAAAGCTGAACACTGGCCAGAGTGCTCATGGCAAGGCAATGTGAATTTTGGGAGTTGGAGTAAGGCACTGAAAGTGGAAGGGGCCAGATGGATGGTACAATCTATTTTCAAGTTTAAAGCTCCACTAGGTAGGATTGAGATTTTGTGCCTGTGGGCTCCCCCTACAGTTGTTGAGTGTAATAAATGTTTCAGGCCGATTAGTTTCTCTTTCTCGTTTTCTGGCTTTCACAGACATATTCAGTCTCTTTCCAGCTTCTGCCAGAGTTTATTTGTGTTAGTTTGTAAAGAATGAACCAGTAGTCCTGTTAGAACTAAAGGTTGGAAAGCAGGTCGCAGTTCTCGCGAGCGTTGGACGCGGCCGCCTCAGAAAACTTACAGAGTCTGGTTTGAGCTCAGAGGAGCTCCGGCACAGACACGAGAGCACCCCTATTCCTCCTATTACACCTCAATGCAGCGCTGCAGTGAGTTTCAAGCTGTAATTTTACTTTTTAAAAAAGATCAAAAATCAAGGAAATCCTACCTAGTGCTGCTTTAAGTTCTGCTGGCATTTAGTATTGCTTGATCCACAGTGTCCACAAAGCATTACCACCCATAGTGGACAGAGCAGTAGATGGTAATGGAAATAGACAACGTTCATTTCAGGGAACCCCACACACATATCCAACAGGGCGCTACAACTGCCAATGGACATAACAAAGTTCATTGGCATGGCATGTGAGGGACTTTTTATCTCTGTAAAGCTGCTTTTTGGAGACACAGACACAGAAAATCCATAATACTAATACTATAATAACGCCAAGGACTGTGTCTAGTAGTAATTTTAAATACTGTTGCAAGTCACCTTATATTATATTATACAGCAATAACAGCTTAAGAGCTCAAGTCAGATGTTCATCTTGGCAGGTAATTGTTAACAGGTGCATCCAACACACATACACCCACATGGACACACAGCAGTGCACAAACCCATAGTGCATGCCTGTTGGCAGCTATGAAAAATTTTACATCACCAATGAACAGAATGAACAAGCAAGCCAGGTCAGAGCGCACCTGGCTCTTAAAGGGAATGGCAAATGACACGCCAAAACACACCCATGATTAATTAAAATAATGAATATGTGCCTTTTGTGAGTTTAGAGCTGTACAAGGCGTATACTTTTCCCGTTGTTACGATAGCAAAGACACACTGACGCTCCCTAAATCAAGCTGAATGGTGCACAGTTGACAGCTCGCCTATTGATCTCTAAAATAGGACCCAAAGTGTTTAATAAATAAACGTTCTGTATAACAACAGTGTGTTCATTTATACAGTATTATTAAGCAAACAGGCCTGCTAAAAAATATAATCATTAATTACAAGCATTTATATTGTAATTAATGGCCAGTTAAAGTTTTATGATTAATTTTCTGATATGTGACATGTTGCCCTAGCCACATGTATCTAATCGAGCTGGGGTCAGCTGAGAAATCACGTTAATAGTGAATGGGAAGACCCAGATAAGTGGACAGACTGAGCAAACACCAGGCTGCAGTGCAAACATTTGTAGCTGGAGCTCCAGTGGCAAACAGCTGCACCTCTGGCCTCCACGTTTACTCTTCAAATACATACATCGTCCAATATTTACTCAACCATCAGCACGGCCAAGCCCTGGAAACTGCCAGAACCCCCTTCTAATATCACAGATGCTGTACTGTATATAGACTCTGCACTGATTTAGATTTTAATGCATTCACTTTTACATATGTCATGTATAATGCAGATAATAAATATAATATATACTGTATATAGTATGTCCAAACGTTTGTGGACACCCATTCTAACTAGTGCATTTGGGTAGTTCAAGTTTTAGGCAGCGCAGACAAAGATGTGTAAAGTCCCTGTAAAAAAGAAGTACTGCCAATGGAATGGAATGCCAATGACTCTCTGGAGCAGATAGACATTAAATCGTCCTGTTCCTCAATGGTCAGGACCCCGCAGGACCACCACAGAGGAGCTTTTATTTGGGTACCTATTTCTAAATTGTAACAGAAAATTGCAAAAAGTGACAAATAGTTTCACACAATGTATTTATTTAACGGGTGAATTTTATCAAGTACAAATCACACATCTCTCCCAAAGGAAATTAATTCACAATCATTTCTACAATTTTTACAACGACTGTCACATTCTCGTCCTGTTTTGGCATCTCTCTGGTCTGTCCCTGTGTTTATTTGCCCTGTGTGTATCCTGTGTCTCCGCCCCTGTCTTCTGTGTGCCTACCTGATTATTTGTAGCTCCGCCCCCTTGTTGTCATGCCCAGGTGTTTCCCATTTCCCAGTCCCTGTCCTTGTGCATTTATTGTCGCCCTTGTTCCATTGTTGCTACTGTCGCTACTGTCGCTACTGTCAGTCAGGTCCCGTGTTAACTTTTGTTCTCTATGTTTCTTTTGTCTCAGTCTTTTCTTTGTGTCTTTGTTTGTTTTCGATATTTTGTATTATTTGAAAATGTGTCTGTAACGGTCTTATATGGCTTAATATAGTAATGGAAACTATATATTTAAGGCATTTTTTTATTTAACTCACTTCAAATATCAAACAGTGCACATGTTGGCTGATTATAAGTGCGTATTAATGGGTATTTTAACAAAAATAAAAATAAAAGAATCAGCATTAGATTGGCAATATTAATTCATTGTAGTAAAAGGACAGTAGGCTAACAAGAGAAAGAGAGAGATATGGAGAGAACTAAAGAGAGAGAAAAAGAGAGACAGAGCAAGCCCTTGAGAGACTTCAGCACAGTGGCGGAGTGTCGACAATTTCAAAGAAAATGAAGTGTGGATGAATCTTTTAAAGCAGAGCCCCCACTTCACAGACCACATCGACATGTTTCTCTCTCATTGTCTGCGTTTCTGTGCGCGCTGTCCACGTGTGTGTGCATCAGGACATCCTCGCACTTTTGTGCTTTCATGGAATGTATCAAAAATAAAAACCGTTTGTTTTTAGATCTTTTGGTATTGAATTTCGTTACACAGGCCTAGCAGTAACACTGGTATGGTGGTGGTGTGTTAATAGTGTTTGTTGTGCTGGTGCGTGAGTGAGTGGATCAGACACAGCAGTGCTGCTGGAGTTTTTAAACACCTCAGCATCACTACTGGACTGAGAATAGTACACCTGTTGAATCATTTTAATGACAGCATTGCTTTGGAACACATTTATTGTGTTTAGCACTGAACTTCAAACTTGCTTTAATAGCAATGAAGAGAGACAAATCCAGTCTCCATACACACAGTGGAGGAACACGGTGGAACAAATATTAAGAGCCCACAAGTTATTGACAAAGTATCACTCAAAAAATATATCATATAAAAACACATGAACACTTGTTAAACGCTGGTTAAAAACAATGGTAACTTATTTTCACTGGTCTGGAAAATCAAACTACCATTTACGTAGATATAATCTTTCTCTTCAGTTGTTTTAACACACTCTAATTTAGCCTATTTAGCCTAAAGGATTGAGCTCAACCTGAGCATTGAATTACCGGGAAGGTCCTTCTTCTTCACTCTTTGGATTGTGGAAATTAGCGATCAGGTGTGATAAGGAACGTTTTAAAGAATGCGCATGCACAAGCATTTCTTCATCTAAAAATATGAGTTAATTAAATGAATAATTCCAAATTCATGTCCAGCTGACTTTCTATACTGTATCAATGTAAAACAGCAAGTTTAAACCGCAGGTATAAATTAATTACTTGCATTCAAGCAAATAATCTAATATGTTTTAACTATTAGAGTGAGAAAAAACACTATAAATGAATGAGAGCAGTGTTTTACTTTTTACAATGTACGTAACATCATAATTATTCTAATTTGCTAATTGTTAATTATAATAATGAGTGATTATATTATTGTAACACAATATTTCTTTCAGTGGGCTGTTTTCAGCTGTAGGAGGACAAAGTTATGCTACCTTAAATCCAAACCTTTTGTACTATAATATTTTCTGTCCCATTGCTCTATTGTATCAGGAATCTATTATATTTTTTTTAATTGGCTAATCTTGTCCTAAATATGCCACCTATTCTTATTTTTTCAGCTATTAGACCTTATAAACAGATAAACAGAACTAATCACTGATGGACACCAACCCCATCTTAATTCATCTACTACACTGATGGAGTGGGAGTGTGTAAATTAAATGTTACATTCAGTTTTCATTTTGATCCCAATCCTCTGGGTGTTCTGGGCTCTGTACTCCAGCTTTACTGTAGGAGTTCTGCTGCTGTCAGGAGCTTCACTATACCTGGGCAGGTATCGGGTTACACTGAGGCCGTTGTTTTGACAGAGAAGGACAGGATTGGGTCACAGTGAGCCAGGAGCTTTTTCTGCAGAGTCACTAGCTCATCTCATTTATACGGCCCTCGCACTGTGGTAAAAAACATGCATAATGAAGTACATGTTACTCTCACACCTCCGGTGTCGCTCAGCTCAGCTCTACTGTATTCAAGTTCAAGGTGGAACAGTCTTACAGTACAGGATGCCTGTGGTGGATTCAGTGCTACATCCAGGCTTCAGGGTGGCTAATACTGTAAGTGCGTTACTGAAATACAGTGACTTGGAAGGGACGTATTTGCCTATTTTTCTTTTTTTTTTTTTTTTGCATTTCTGTCATGCTGACATTTTTCAGATGATCAAATAAACTTTATATCAGACAAAGATGACTTGAGTAAATATAAAAAGCACATTTTATATTAAACTACTGAACTAAAGTACTAAACTGTGAAAAAGTGTTTGCCGCCCATTAAATAACTGTGATTAATCACGCTTTTTGGAAATTTAAATTCAATTTCACTACTAACCACAACCAGGCCTGATTACAGCCAGACCTGTTATATTAAAAAAAATCACTTAAATAGATCCTGTTTGACAACATGAGCTAAAAAGCTAAAAGATCTCAAAAAGCAACACATTAAAACAGATGAGAAAAAAAAACAGAAAACAGATGAGAAAACAAAGTCACTGATCATCTATCAGTCTGGAAAAGGTTAAAAAATAATTTCTTAAGCTTTAGGACTCCAAAAAAACACAGTGAGAGCTATTATTCACAAATGAAGAAAACATGGAACACTGGTGAACCTTCCCAGGAGTGACCGAACAGTCAAAACGATCCCAAAAGGGTATGTACAACTCATCTAGGAGGTCACAAAATAACCCAGAACAACATTTAAAAAATACTGCAGGTCTCTCTTGTCTCAGTTGTTCTCCAGGACTTGGGTAAATTGCTGGGTACTTGGGTAAACTACCTGGGTAAATATTCTTTGGATTGATGTGACAAAAGTGGAACTTCTTGGAAGGTGTGTGTTCCGGTACATCTGGCATAAAACCAACACATTATACTGAACATAAAACATAGTGGTGATAGTGTGATGGTCTAGGGCTGCTTTGCTGCTTCTGGGCCTGGAAAACTTGCTGTTATACTGTAGATGGAACCAAGAATTCTGCTGTTTACCAGAAATCCTAAAGGAGAATATCCGACCATCTGTTAATGAACTCAAGCTCAGGCGTACTTAGATTCTGCAGCAGGACAATGCACACAAACAAGTTCACCTCTGAATGGCTTAAAAAATGACAGCTTTGAAATAGCCTAGTCAAAGTCTGATTAAGATGCTGTGCAATGATGTTAAACAGGCAGTTCATGCTGCATGGAAAACTGTCTAATTATGGAGTGAATTTTGTGCCAAAAGTTTTACACAAAAAAAATAAATCCGCAATCAAAATGTTAGGAATCAAAAGCAAAAATTGTATGTTACAAATTCAAAAGAGAAAAAATATATAGCAAATATATATTTTTAAATATACTTGGTTATTTTATTATCCTTTGCAGTTATTTGAAAATTATTTCAGTTTGGTCTTTGCTTTCATTTTTGTGTTTTTGTGAATTTTCTGTGGATTTTTTTGGATTTTTCTGTTAAAGACTTTTGCTTCTGGAATCCCTCTTTTGCTTCTGCTTCAGTTTTTTGCTTCTGAGTTTTGGCACAGTTTTCACGGGTGGGCGGGGCTTAGAAGAAGGGGTTCCCCTTGAATCTCCATTGGTCAGCTGGTTCTGGACTTGCGGGTTCCCTGAACCCTCGTCTGAGACTGACCACGCCCCCAAACACCCGCCAGCTTCAAGCGTCCTTCCAAACACGGAGTGAACAGCAGCTTCCAGCAAACAGCAACAGCAGCAGATACTTTTACAATTAAATATTATACAAACGTTATGTTTAATGTTATATTATGTTATATTATTCTCTGTTTCACTCCATTTAAAAGCTCACATTAGCAAGATGTGCTAAATATTCACGCGCAAATTATGATAGTTACCTAGTCAATGAGCTAGTGAGTTAGCTAATTACCTAATCAGTGAACTAGTCAGTTATCTTAGTCAATGAGCTAGTGAGTTAGCTAATTACCTAATCAGTGAACTAGTCAGTTATCTTAGTCAATGAGCTAGTGAGTTAGCTAATTACCTAATCAGTGAACTATTCAGTTATCTTAGTCAATGAGCTAGTGAGTTAGCTAGTTACCTACTCAGTGAGCTAGTGAGCAACCTAGCCAGCAAACTAGTGAGTTATCTAGCCAGTGAACTAGTGAGTTAGTTACCTACTCAGTGAGCTAGTGAATTACTTAGTCAGTGAACTAGTGAGTTACCTACTCAGTGAGCTAATGAGTTAGCAGGTTACTTACTCAGTGAGCAAGTGAGTTACCTAGTCAGTGAACCAGTGAGTTACATAGTAAGTGTGCTACTGAGTTAGCTACTTACCTACTCAATGAGCTAATGAATTAGAATGCTACCTAGTCAGTGAACTAGTGAGTTACATAGTCAGAGAACTAGTGAGTTAGCTAGTCAGTGAACTAGTGGGTTAGCTAGTCAGTGAACTAGTGAGTTACCTACTCAGTGAGCTAGTGAGTTACCTAGTCATTGAGCTAGTGAGTTAGGTAGTTACCTACTTTCAGCATGAATATTTAGCACTCTCGCTAATGTGACTTGTGAACATAACGTTTGTATAATATTTAATTGTAAAAGTATCTGCTGCTGTTGCTGTTTGCTGGAAGCTGCTGTTCACTCCGTGTTTGGAAGGACGCTTGAAGCTGGCGGGTGTTTGGGGGCGTGGTCAGTCTCAGACGAGGGTTCAGGGAACCCGCAAGTCCAGAACCAGCTGACCAATGGAGATTCAAGGGGAACCCCTTCTTCTAAGCCCCGCCCACCCGTGAAAACTGTGCCAAAACTCAGAAGCAAAAAACTGAAGCAGAAGCAAAAGAGGGATTCCAGAAGCAAAAGTCTTTAACAGAAAAATCCAAAAAAATCCACAGAAAATTCACAAAAACACAAAAATAAAAGCAAAGACCAAACTGAAATAATTTTCAAATAACTGCAAAGGATAATAAAATAACCAAGTATATTTAAAAATATATATTTGCTATATATTTTTTCTCTTTTGAATTTGTAACATATAATCTTTGCTTTTGATTCCTAACATTTTGATTGCGGATTTTATTTTTTTGTGTAAAACTTTTGGCACAAAATTCACTCCATATCTAATGAGGCTGAAATAAAACAATTCTGCAAAAAAATAGGGATAAAATTCCTCCACAGAGATGTGAAAGACTCTTTGGCAGTTATTAGTAAAGCTTGATTGCAGTTGTTGCTGCCAAGGATGGTGCAACCGAGTTATTCGATTAAGGTAAACACTTTTTAACACAGGTCTAGATTGATTTGTATATTTTTTTCCCTTTAATGAATACAACTATCATTTACAATGTTTTTTTTTTATATTTAATCAGGTTTGATAATGTGAAAAATATCAGTATGACAAAAAAAAATCTATAGGGGGCAAATACTTTTTCACGCCACTGTATTATATAATATAATATGGAAAAAATACTGATGAACTTAAATCTACAACCCAGCCTGACATAACACACCTGATTCAGGTTGTAAAGGCCTTCAGATGCACCTGAAGACCTTCAGTACTTGGATCAGCTGTGTTAGATCAGGATTTAAGCTGTAGGAGCAGATGTCTTGGATCTAAACTCTCCAGGGTCTTAGACCTGAGCTCTCCTTCTTAAAGTAGAGCAAGTTAGAAAGAGCCGAATCAGCAGATTTGCAAGTAAAACCTAACTATACAAAAGTCAATGTAAAACTGTATATCTGGCAAACCCAAAAATATAATAACACAATTTACATTTATTTATTATTATTTTATTTTAATTATTAGACAGTACCAGTCAAAGGTTTCTCATTTAATGCATTTTCTTCATTTAACTTATTTTCTACATTGTGGATTAATATTAAAGAGGAAGCCAAATGTGATACTTAGAAGAGTCTAAAGTGTAAAACATATTTTGGTTTGTTTTACACTTTATGTTTACAGAATAATTCAGCATGTATTTCTGTATAGCTTTAATGTATTAAATATTAATACTTATATGAATACTTTTGACAGATAATGTATGTGTATACAGCTCTGGAAAGACCACTTAAAAAGGATGAGTTTCTTTGATTTGATCAAATTGAAAAGCTCTGTAATATAATCAAGGAGAAAATAGATGATCACAATCCCTCAAACCAAACTGAACTGCTTGAATTTTTGCACCAGGAGTAAAGGCATAAAGTTATCCAAAAGCAGTGTGTAAGACTGGTGGAGGAGAACATGCCAAGATGCATGAAAACTGTGATTAAACACAAGGGTTATTCACCAAATATTGGTTTCTAAACTTTAAACTCTAACACTTTAAATATTAACTTGTTTTCTTTGTATTATTTGAGGTCTGAAAATTCTGCATCTTTTTTTTATTTCAGCTGTTTCTTATTTTCTGCAAATAGTGGTTATTTTTTTTTTTTTACTCTTATTTTTTTTTCAGAGATTTACATGTAATGTAAATTACATGTAATTATTACAACATCTAAATACAGACAGATCCAGTCAGATCAGAAATATATAATATAATATAATAATAATTAATAATAATGAAGAATAAAAATATAATAATAATGTTAATAAAACATTTATCAAGATCTACTGTATATTTGTCTAAGCTGATTCATTGGTTTAGAGTTGGAGTGAGCGTGCCAGAAGTGTGAACGTAAAATGAACTGACATCAAATTCACTTTAGCATTCCTCTGAAGAAACATGGCAGCGATTCGCACTTTAATAAGAAACCAAAGAGATTAATTCATGATTCCTCAGGCTGAATGCACATCTCCAGGGAAAATCTGCTGGAAACTCTACAACTGAAAACAGGACAAAAAGCTAAAGGGTAAAACTGACCCCCCCCCCCCCCCCCCCAGAATACAAAAATTATGTCAGCTGCAGCGTACAAAATATGCAGAAAGCCAGATGTCATTTTGGGCTAGTCTAAATTAAGCTTTATGTGTGAAAGAGGAGAAGACAGGATGTGAAAGACATCACCAGATATCATCATCTGCTGGAATTTCACAAATACTGTTCGTTTAATAAAACATTTAAACTCTCATTTGATGCAAATATATATTTTTCTCAGGCCCAATATACCAGACCAAAGTCATTGCACAGGACCTACAATCGTGTCCCATGACTTTTGCCATGTCCAGTGGAAGCTAAAGAACACTGCACTGAAAGAAGATGTGATTTTCGATTGATTTTCTTGTTTATTTGCATGGGCAATTCAAGCCATAAGCCACATTACCACTGCACAGTCCACTGTGGGTGGTAATGCATTCTGTGATGTATTCCTTGTACACATGTGACACTGTAAATCAAGCAATGTTAAATGTTAAATGCACAACTCCAACTTCCATAATTCCTTGCCATGAGCACACTGACCAGTGTCCAACCTTACAACCTTCCCAAGCCATCACCGGAGGTAACACTTCATGATTAATTTACTGTACGTGCTGCTTTCCCATGACTCTCAGCATGTCAGTGTCTGTTTTATATGCTATGAGTCTAATTCCATAGCATAATCTCTTGCAATGACTCACTTCCTGCAGATTGCAAAAATCACTGTTTAAAGCAACAGAAACCAGCGACTGATTATAATCAAAGTTCTGAAGTTATCTGATTATTCAAGCAGACATGCAAACAGCATACCGAGGAATCCAATTTAAAAATTTTATAAAATAGTGTTATGCTAGTTTACTAGCATGCTAGATAACTAAGTGAAGTAAAGCTAAGCTAAGTAAACAAATCTGTAATTCTTTAAAAAAATACTTTCTTGTAAAGTCAAATGAGCGCTGGTAGGGAATCTACACAGATTTATCTCCTGAAATCTGTTTATTTGGGCAGCTAATGCTAATGCTGCTCACGCAGTGCTAGTCGGGGTTAGCAGCAGGCTACAGGCCGATAATACTCACCTCTGACTGGCAAAAGAGCTAGAGCTTAGCGTGGTTAGCGGCTAGTGCTAATGCTACTCCAGCCCTGGTCCTGGAGAACTAAACTGAAACTCCTGTATAACACTGTAACTCAGCAGAGTAGCTTTACTGCTCTTTACAACCTGACTGGTAAAATTCCTACATAAGGCACACTGGTTTATAAAGCACACTGACAATTTTCGAGAAAATGAAAGGATTTTAGTTATGCCTTATAGTGTGAAAAATACGGTAATCAATTTTTACTTTGAATTATGTGTGTTTTATTACATGCAGTTAAAAACAGAACAGTATGCAAATACTGCAGCTGGTTTTCACCATAAACCCAACAACTCCTCACTCCTGTATGCTCTCACATGAGTCTATACAGATCTTAGAACTATTGTCAGAATCCCCCCAGTGAGGGTTCTGTATTCAACTGGCAATCTTTATCTACTTCCTATACTTCTATACAGACCTGGCAACCTATGACCGAATCTCAACATACTAACTTTAGCAAACTGGTCGCTAAAGTTAGCATGTTAGCTAGCTGGTCGCTTATGTTAGCTAGATCTCCACTAAACTCAGTTCTCTCCCCAGTAACGCAGCTAACTCTTCGCTAAAGTAAGTATGTTAGCTAGCTCGTCGCTAATGATAGCTAACGCTCCACTAAGCTTCACTCCCAGGTAACGTAGCTAACTCGCCGCTAACATTAGTATGTTATTTTCCCACCAGAACTAAACGCACCATCTGAAAATGTAATACCTACAGCAAATTTACAGTAGACCTTAATTACCCAGATTTTTTTATTTAAGACATTTTAATACTTAAGAACCCACGGGAACTCTGTAAAAGGAAAAAAAATGCTACAAATCAGTTTCAACAAAAAACTACATATCGGTTTTATATCGGTTATTGGCCACTTGTCATATAAACTTGTCAAATATCAGCAAAAAACAGTATTGGTCAATCACTACTTATAATGTTGTCTATTCTGCAGTGACTATATGTTATTATTGCTAAATGTCTTCTTCTGCCTTCATCTGCGAGCAATGTGTGTCAAAGTTCACACTTCTATTCTTGTTCTATAGGTTGGATTACACTGCTTATTTCTTCAAGCTTGTGTGTTTCCTTTCTCTGAACCTATACAGGAAGTAGCTCCAGGTGACTCACACACTTTCCCTCTTATTCTTTATACCACAACCACATTCTACCATTATACAACACTGAAGTTATAGGAGCTCCTATGAGCTGAACAGGGACCAGTGGAAGTGTATGGAAGTTACTGCGGCACTGAAGACTGTGCTGACAGAGTGATATAAAGAGATAAAGAGATAGACAGAGCAGATACACACAGAGCAGGGAAGTGAGTAATAGCTGCATGTTAAACACTCAGTCGATTAAAATCTCCTTTCCTCAGCCGTTTCGGGGAACACACACGTCTGCCACGCCGCCGTTTCATCTCCTCATCTATTCAGGTCACCATTGTGTCTGAGTCGGAACTGACCGCTGGGCTCGACCGGGAGGATGAATAAACTCACTCTCACTACGGAGCGGCCCAGACACAACACAGCACCGGCCCAGTCCTGCCCAGTCCGGCCAGACAATACAACAACATCCCAGTCCACACCATTAACCCTTGTCATCCAGCAGCCTGTAAATAATACTCTGTCTGCTTACGAACCTTTGAGGTAGACCTGGGCAATATATCAAAAGACATTAGCACAATTTTCCATGTTCTTTAATACAAATCAGCATCAACAACGTTTGTATGATTACTGAAGACACAAAACATTGAAGTTTTACTATTTACACGCAATGTTAATTAAATTAGAATCAAACATAATCAATACAAATTGTTCGAATCCATAAGAGCCAGCGGTGGCGTATGTGTCACCGGCCATTTAAAAGCTGTGTAAAGTGTAAAGCTTCATAGAGCACTCTGTCCTTCACTTTAACTGACACATACTGAGCATCTTTTTTATTTATCTAATCTTATTTACAGAATTAGGTGTGCTGGGTTAGTTCTGGAGATAAAACTATCTTATTTTACACAGTGTATTCTTGCTTTTACAGATCTGTTCCAAACAGTTTAACAATTAAAAAAGCTTTAATTAAATGTGTTATGTTCTTTTATGTAACTAGACTGATTTCTACAACCAAATATTAATGCATACATTTTATTATATAAATAAACTAAGAACATTCACAGGCGTGTGCCCACTACAAGAAAAAAAAAACTGTCAATTATTTGAGCTTCTCAATTAATTGATCTGATTACATTTTGAATTTGGTATCAAAATTCAAAAAG
This sequence comes from Astyanax mexicanus, assembly GCF_023375975.1. Lineage (NCBI taxonomy): Eukaryota > Metazoa > Chordata > Actinopteri > Characiformes > Acestrorhamphidae > Astyanax > Astyanax mexicanus. Next base: position 34,940,532 of record NC_064416.1, on the reverse strand, counting down.
GGTCTAAGCTCTTATGAATTAAATTACCAATAGAAATGGTCCACATTTTCCAATTAAAACAGTCCACAAAAACAACAGAAATTGCCAAGAATTCTGAATAGAAATCTTAGTAGAAGTGGTAGTACACGAAGTAGAAATGGTCCAAGAAATGGCCCAACAAAATTACTAGTTAAAGAGGTCCAAATTATCCAATAGCAATGTTCCAAAATATATGGGTGAAAATATACTAGTAGCAATGGTCTAAAATCTTCCCAATAGAAATGATCCAACATTCATATTTCCTAAATCCAAAAGTGCGAGTGCTTAATTGCACCAAAATAGAGGATTATTGGCTAAATTTCTGCTAAAGTTCACTTGTGCAACATAGCTGTAGGTTTGTAATGTACTGATAAATATTATAATTCTGTTTATACTGCAAATGTATCTGCCATCCATCTTGTACCAGTGTTTATGTTTGTGTGCGTATATTATTACAGTCATAGAATAAGTCATATTTTTATCATTATAGCACTATAATTTATCGCAATAAACATTTTACATTTGTTGTAAACACATTGTAAGAGCTCATAAAAGCCACACAGTCAGACCAATCACAGGACATCCTGCAGGCTGAACCACTTATCCACACCCACAATCTCACAGACCACAAGTAATAACAGCAATCAACTTATCCTTATTACAGCTGAAACAGAATATGCCAATAAAGCATATATGCATATAATAATAACACATATAATTCATCTACATGGTGGATTTTCGATCATTTATTACTCCATTATTCCAGGAATCCAGCTGAGATGTCACCTGTATTTTAGTCCAGAGGATATTTTCCTTCCTTTAAACCTTTCATAATTACTGGCACCATTGGTAACAATAGAAATTGTCCAAATGTATTGTAGTGCAAATGCAACAGCTAATGTACTAATTACAACAAAATAGAGGATTCTTGGTTTATTTTGGGCACTTACGCACTCTGGCTTTGGATTTTTTTAAATATATATTCCAATATGCTGAACACCCAACAGACCAGCTGGTCCATCAAACTTAAAAATGTGTTTGCAATGACCAGACAAAAAAAAAAAAAAAAAAAAACACAGTTTCTTATTAGACCAACACAAAACAGCACTTTAAATCAATGACATGGTTATAACACTTTGTTCAGTGTAGGAAGTAAATACAGGAAGATGTTTCAGGGTCTGTGTGTGTCTGTGCAGTTGTGTTTTTTAACAGATTTTCTAAAATTCCCCCTTAAATAAGCTCAACACTACACAACTCATTCTAAGATGATACACACTGAAAAATACCCATTCGGGCTCTATCACCCAAAAGACACTGTACACTGTAAGCCCGGATAAGTTGAATTTACTTAAAATATTTGAGGAAACCAGTTGCCTTAAAAACATTTAGTAATGGGGAATGAAAACTTGAGTTAGCATAAATTAAAATATCAAGTTATTACAACTAAAGGGGAACTTGATTTATGTGTAAGGTAGTCCAGGGGGAATCACTACATACTGATGGTGAGTGTTAGTCAGAAACTGTTGGACACACCCAGTATGCAAATAGATTGAGACAGAAGCCAATGGAAAAGAATCTGGTAATGGCAACAGACTAAACTCAGTTATTATAAGTTGATTTAACTCAAAGATCTCAGTTTGAATGTATAATATGTGCCACAAATGTTCAACTCACTCAAAATAGTTAAGTATTGTTTAGAAATATCCAATTTTATATAAAACAGACTTAAAATAATTTGAGTTTAAACAACGTATGGGTTCACAGTGTACTCTCAGAGAGAGCACCACTCATTTCATTGAGTAGGTTCATTTTGTTTAGTCGTACAGATTGGTTGAAGCATTAGTGACTCATTTTTTGAGCAGAACACACAACTAGGCCTCAACAGCAGGACGTGAAAATGCAGGGCACCCTGAAAACTGCTTTAGTGTGGCAACAGTAAGCAGTCCTCCCGCAGACACTTCCTGTGGGTACGAGATGGTGAAGTTCCCACAGTAGAAAGTGTCACTCTGTAGAAGACGTGGTCTATTTCAGTCATGCACTGGCTGCACTCATTTAAAGCGTGTCTGCTTTTATTCATATGTCTGATAACATATGAACAGCTTTTCTAAAGCTCAGATTATCTGCATTTACTGTATATTTTACTAAAGCACGTGTTCCAGGACAGTCTGTTTATCCGTACAGGACGTGCAGGTTCTGGCTGGGGGTCGGTGGAATTGTTAAGTGAAGGAACGGAGTCTTGCAGAGCTTTCCCTCAAACACCTGTTACATCCATACACACATTCAGCCCCAACTGTGAGCAAAGTCAGCACAAGGAGAGGCAACCGTGTGGCTGCCAGCAGCTGGGAAAGGTTTGAGTTACAACAATAACAATGGTGTGTGTGTGTGCATGAGTGTGTGTGCGTGTGTGTGTGTGTGTGTGTGTGTGTGTGTGTTGAGTGCAGGCCTCAGAAAGTGAGGCTGACATGTTATTGCCATGTTGTGATAGAAAAGGCCATCCTGAACATCACACTTGTATCCATGTACAGTTATTTCTCATCTCTGGAAAACAGAAAATGTCTTAATTTCTAAAATGAGTCTAGTATTAATTCATATCCTCTTTTAGCAAGCAAATTTCTTTAAGAATGTCACTATTTGTGGGTCCCTCTTGTGTAGCGTCTTCAGCGGGAGAATCCAGCGTTACCTTGCTAGCATTAGCCGTAGCTACATTAGCTCCATTAGCCCCTCCGTCTTGTGGAGTCGTTTCACCTGGTTGTTGACAAGATTTGGCGTTTTTCGGTGGCATAATGTTCAGCAAAGGTGCGTGCGTTGAAAAGGAGTAAAATTGTGTCTACTGTTCACATTTAAGGATTAATTTAAGAGATTCACGTGCGTGCAGCCTCTCACTAAGACGCCATAACCGGAAATATGTATTATGTATTATTAGTATTTTTAGAAATTAAATACAATTGTTTGGCTAAATCCAAAACCAGTAAAATAAAACAAATACTAAAGATAAGTTTTCATTGATTTTGCCTCAAAAAAGCAGTTACATAAAGTTATATTTATGAACACTGAACTTGTTAACTTTTTCCCAGGAGACACACCAACAGGGCTCAATGTGACTTCAAATAAAATCAGCACAAAAAGAAAAATCACAAGACTGAAGAATATTCAGTATATTCCAAGATTCAAGAGGTAGACATAAAGGCAAAAAGCATGCAGTAGTTCTGTGTGCAATTCTAAACAAAGACCATAGTTCAAACATGCAAATGTTCAAAAATAATGCAGCCCTGCCTTTACTGTAGTAAGTAATTACAAATTAAACTAAAAGCAACTGAACGCTAAGCGCTGAAGATTTCACACTGTTATTCACACAGTGCTCCAAACCACATATAACACACAGCTATACTGCTGCTAGGCCTCGTATATCTGACCACAGTGCACCAGTACCAATATCTCATGTTATAGTACTTCCTCATATGTTTTCTGTCTTAAATCAATGGCAACTAGTAACTAGTAAGTAAATTCTACTAGTTTTGAGAGAATAAACATTAAACCTCCAAGTTAAAAAATGTTAAATCATTTCTGTGAATGTCATGGTTAATGTTATTTGAATTATTTGCTATTTGTATTATTTTACATTGTATATTAACATTAAATACTATAAAGAAATACATACTGTATGCAATTAGGTTGTAGACAAAAAAAAGTGTTTGGCCTTCACAAACACCCAACATAAAAACCCAACCTAAGTAGTTTGGGACGAGTTGGAGCACAGGAAAAGTGAAGGTAAAGCAGAACTTATTTAAGGCAGCTGGAGAACCATTCCACGTTCTACTTCATGAAGCGACTGAGAGAAAAAAGTCAAGAGTGGAGAAAGTTAGCATCAAATCAAATAGTGCTACTTTAAAGAATCTAAAGTAGCATATATAATTTTCTGGCCTGTTTAACACTTGGTATATGTTTACCTTGTAATTGCATATGTGCTCCTTCATAGTTTATTCATCTACAATGTATAAAAAAATAAAAATTAAGAAAAAATAATCAAAATCATTAAATGAAAAGGGGCGTGTTCCCTTTTGACTGCTATTGTACAAAAACGTAACTACAATAAAATAGTTTATAATTATAGTATAGTGGTTCTCATCAGGGTCCCTCTAAAGTACGTCTCGACAGTAATCATGTTCAGCTTCTCTACAATTAACCTTTTAATATTAAACCATTTAAACCCTTCACACTTTAATAATAATTAATATTAAATGACAAAATAAGAGAAATCACTCAGCTGAAATGTATATGTATATATTAACAAGTACTAATATATACAGAGCCTGAAATGTATAAATCTCATGATATGCCACAAAATGTTCACAATCAGTCACTACTACTTAGTCACAAGTGAGTTTATCAGCCAGCTCTCACAAAACCTTTTAACCACAGAAAACAGCAGCAGCAGTGAACAAAAAATTCAAATGTACCCAAAACTCCAAACTAAACCCAGAATACGAGAGCAGCGGTCCTACCTGCGGGGCGGGGGGGAGCAGGCAGAGGGCAGCCGGGTCTCCCTCTGAAACTCCGCGCATAATAAACTGATCCCTGCCCAGCTTTATATCATCATCTCTCACAGACAGATCAGCTCACAGACAGATCAGCTCACGTAGATCAGTAAAGAGAATTAAATAAAGCGCGCGTGCAGGTTCAAAGCGCTCAGATTAATCCAGACAGTGACGGTTAATGAACTGATGAAACTTCGGCAGCATCGCGTGCATTCCTGTCTCTTCACTCTGTGTTTAGTTTTCGCTTCACACCCGCATTCAACCGAGTCCCGCCCTCTCCGCGCTGGTATTGGCCAGTGGAGCTGCAGCTGCCGCGTTGTGATTGGCTGGTAGTTCATGGCTCTCATTCAAAGCCATTGAAATACGACAAGGTTTGTGCTTCCAAACAAACATATTTTACGTTTAATTATATTTTACTAAATAAAATAGCGAGTTTGTGCATATACATCAAATTTATTTAAAACAATCTGTTAAAGATTTTTTTTAATAAACATAAAATAAGAACAAATATACAGTATTGAATACAATTGTATAAATATATTATTATTATTATTATTATTATTATTATTATTATTATTATTATTATTATTATATTATTATGTATAAATATACATTTGTTATTTTGTTAAAATGTTTTAAAAATATAAAATATACATACATCTTTAAATAGTTTTAATTAATATGTTTGTATTTATTTATATAATAAATACTTGTATTTATTGATCTTTACTTAATATAAGATGATAAAGATTTGTAAAATATTTATGTTCTAATATACAAATAATTGCTATAAATATTATTTCAACGTTCCAAGTGTCCAAATGTTTTTCTTGTATTCCTACAGTATTTTATGTTTACTTTCTCCTTTGCTGTTTTACTGTTGCGCACATCTCTCTTTCTGAAGTTTTAGCTTTATCATTGAACCAAAAAAAAATCTAAATATATCTTATTTTCATGAACTCAGCATTTTTAAAAATCTCAGCCTCAGCTTCAGCTTTTTTAGCTTGGGTCATTATTATTGTTTTATGATTATTTTATGAGACAGAGTGAAAGGCTTTGATTTGTGGATGTTTTGGCAGCTCGAGCCAATCGTGTGCTCCGGAGGGCGGGGCTTTCCGGAAAACGGGCGGGAAAACAAAACCCGCTGTCCGCGCGCTGCTGGACGGACACGGCCGCTGGTCAGAGGGTCTGCGGGGGGAGGAGCCTCGGAGCTCCGTCACCGCCAATCCGAGCAATCGCTCCCCAGACTCAGAGCACGAGAGAGCAGACCACCAGAACAGCGACCAATCAGAGAGCAGCGATGGTGTCCCCCTTAACCAGTTCACTACTGGGAGGCTGAGAAATCTGCCAGACCACGGGTGGACAAACCGACGCTTAACTGTAGTATAACTACAATTACTACAACAACAGCAGTGCTACTACTACTATTAAATAATAATGTATCAGTTTGTGTTTGTGCTGCAAGATTTAAACTGGTTTTATTAGCAATAAACTGTTGTTTACTATTTTGGAAAGGAATTGAGTATTTTTAATTATGTGATTGAAAAAATTACCAGTTGTTGACTAAATCCATATCCATATCTCAACCAAAATGCATAATTGATGCTTACTGTATTGTGTTTTGTTTCTTTATGACCTCAGATGATTTGGAGAAGGATCATCAAGGTAATTGTACAGATGAATTGGTACTAAAGCACTATATATAAAAACCTTTGAGTCTATGAAGAGTGAAGCTGGGCAGTAGATATTTTGTTTGTAACAAATTAGTGAGATAAATTATTAAAATGTTTAATAACAATTTTGTAGATTAAAATTAACTAAATAGTTTTGCCTCATTTTGCTGACTCACATGTGTGCTTGTGCTGGAAACGCCAAAATGACAAAGGAAAAGAAAAGGAAAGGAATTTCTCAAAAGCAAAAGTAGAATAAATTTTTACTTCAAGCTCACTATATATATATATATATATATATATATATATATATATATATATATATATATATATATATATATATATATATAAATTAGTAGTGTATCCAGTGGATTCAGAGTACCTGAAAAGGCCAAGATGAAGTTAAAAGTGCAGCATAAAAGGTTAAAAGAAATTGGTTTAACATGAAAAGTCAAAGAACAGAATTTCTGCTTATTGTCAGTGTCTGTCTGCTACTGGGGGAGGTCAGCTCACGACAAAGCTTTTGAAAGTTGCCAAGTGCATTGGTGCAATTACTGTGGAAATAATCACGGTCTCTGAATACCCTTTCCCTTCTAAGTGCAATGTTTGCTAAATCTTCTAGCAGTGCCAGTTCAGCCATTGCTGTGAAAGTACCAACGAGACAGGGTAACACCCTTCAAAAGCTTTTTGCGAACAAATTTGTTAGTATTTAGCTTAATAAATTATACCCAAAGTTTCTTAAAGCTGATGTCCGTAAATTTTGCGATTAGTGAGAATGGCTAATTGCACCAAGCATGCAGAAGAATCATTTTAAACTGGGAGGGTGTGATGCGGTCTCCTTTCAGAGCGGATGAATGTGATTCCAGGTTATGTTCATTCAGAGAGAGAGAGAGAGAGAATGCGTTCAGTTAGAAACTTCACTCCTTGGTTTCTTTGTTTTTACTATGAGTGAATGAGCTACTGAGGTCTGACTTTCCCCTTCTGAAGTCTCCATTGCTCCACCAGCCACTCACGTTCAGTAAAACTGAGCCGGATCTTCATTAAGAGGCTGTATGTGTGACGTAAGTATGTAAAGATGCGTGACGTGGCCAGAAGAAGTCTCAAGAAAAGTGTCTCGACACCCCAGTTTTTAGAATGAATATATTAGGCTTAGCAGGGATGGTTTTTCAGCACACTGGTACCATTACACACAATATTGTATCCCTTCTCCACTCAGAAATGCTTCTGCTTTCAGTCTAGAAACCAAATAATATGAACAAATAAGGAGCTAAAAACTGATAGAACCACATGGACAATTGTTACTTTGGCAATACAGAATTACATTAATGAAAACTTAAAACTGCAGAACAGAAAAAAAAACAGTCTTATGTTGAACATGTCCAGAAGTGGCATCGACTTCTCTGTGTGACCATCACACAGTAGAAGTATCCATTAGAAGAAATGGATCACCTATTGTATGCTTTGGACCAAAGGCAAAAATGATTATAACAACAAGTCCAGAAACCAGGGTCGTCCATGCATTTTTAACAAGACAATACAAAGCCAGATGCTGCACAAATTACAAAGGAATGGCTGCATATAAGATTTTTGAAAGAAAAAATGTGACAATGATAATTCCATACTATTACACACATGTAAATGGGTTTATAGGAAGAATGGGTGAAAATATAACATGTGAAACACTTCATCACTTCATAATCTCAGTGCTAACATGTCTTTTAGCTGTTACGGGAAGGAATGGAAAATGCAATATATATAGCAGGCCTGAAATGCAGGAATAGATATCTGTTAAAAAAATAAAAGGAAGTTCGGCAAACAAAACATAAAATATATTGGGTTTATACTGTCTGAAATGAAATACAAGTCCCAGCGCTGCGGTATGAATTAGTCCAGCATGAATGTCAAGGTTAGCGCAGCCTCTGTACGAAGAATCATTAGGCCATTAGCACTGGGGCTGCTGGAGCTGCAGGCTGAATATGAATTACCGACCCCCTGTGCATTCTGGCCAACTTCCAATAACTGCAGAATGAAATTTTAAGCACTTTGGAAGGAAATATCTGTGCTCATAAAAAGAAAAAAACTACACCCCCTACGGGAGGGAAAGAGGAGATGGAGAGTAAAATTGGCTAATCATGTATTTTTTATTCGGCCAGTTAAGAATTACAATTGGTTTCTTCAATAGAGAGGGATTTTGTCTGTATTATTGGTGTGCTGCTTTCTAGGAAAATATCTCCAATTAAAAGTCAATCAATGTTATGAAATAGTTTCTAGTAATTCTCAGATGCTGTTTTACAAGCCAATTTATAACCCTTTTATTTTTCCTCAGAATAAAACATGATGCTTTCCTTTTACTGAGGATTTGTGTGGAAAAAAACAACTATAAGCTCTGCCAATACATACTGGTTTGTGCCACCACTACAGACACTACCTTACTTTACCATAGTTTTAACACTGGAGCCTTGCCCTCACTCACTTCTCAAGCATTTACAAGTGCATCAAAATAAGTCTGAACTCTCCTTGTGATGTGTGTTTAGCTTCCGTTTGATTCAGTTGGCATCATCCAGATTGTTTTTTAAAGGAAGCGAATGCTGAAGCCAAAAAAAACTATTTGCCTAAGGTTAGCTAGCTTACCACAGTAATTAGATCAGGGGTCACCAACCTTTTTGAACCTGAGAGCTACTTCTTGGGTACCAATTAATGCGAAGGGCTACCAGTTTGATACACACTCATGAAATTACAACTTTTCTCAATTTACCTTTAATTATATGTTATTATTAATAATTAATGACATTCATCTATGTGAAGACACATCAATATGCAACACTATTTTTATAAATCTCTGCAATTGTTTACATTTTATATTATATTATATTTTAATATAATATTACATATTATATTACATTATATTGTATAATAATATATAAACTATAGGCTATCTCTAAGCTAATATTAATCTAATATAATCTAAAATTACACCAATGCAACTGTGATTTAAAAAAAAAAAGAATAGCAACAAAAATGCTATTTTTAGACCAGGTCTGCGGGCTACTCATAAGGTCCTTGCGGGCTACCTGGTGCCCGCGGGCACCATGTTGGTGACCCCTGAATTAGATCTTATAAGATTTAAAAATCACTAAATGAAGTGAACCCCATTAAATTTGAAACATTTGCTTTAAGATATTTTATACATATATTACACTTAGATTTACACTACAGCTCCTGTGCACTGGTGGCCCAGTTTTGCCAAATGTCTGTCATGAACTTGAAGAAGAACTGAGAAAACCGTGTCACTCCAGCTACATTAATGCTGATTTTCTCTGTTATGAAGCTTAAACTAAAAAGGAAAGAATGCCGATGAGATCCATCACAATGAGGGTTAGGGTTAAAATTAGATTAGAATTGTGTTTAGGTGTAAGTTTGGATTGAGTTTGAGAAGGAGAAGTTCATGTGAAGAACTGCTTTTTCGCCCATTAAAAGTTTATTGCGATGAATGATATACTCTAGCCTGCAGTAAAAAAAATATAAAATTGCATTTTTTGCATAAATCATCTTCTCATGATGCTGCATGGTAAAATGTGGTAAACCTGTGGTAAAAAATCACCTACACCCTCAGTTGATCGGATCATTTGATTATACCCCTTTAGGATAAAGACCTATGTCAAAAGTGTGACTTATAAAGCTAATTTGTTAGTATACATTAAATCAAAATAAAATGTGGTAATTTTAATAGCCTTCCAAAATAGTGTCTCCATAGACTGAACTAATTTTCACGATCGGGCTCAGCAGCAATCGGTAAGTGAAGAGATTTATGCTGTTATATAGAATTTACTTCTTATTAATAAGGCTATAATTTACAGATATTGCATTTTCTTTGTCTTATTATTGAGTTTTTTTTTCTTTTTTACTCTGCAAAAAATCCACAAAGCAAGCCATAAATGCTCTACAATTCATGGCTGTTAAAATGTTAAAATGATAACTGTTTTCAATAATTATTTTCAGAATTTGCTAGACCAATTGTCCCACCCACTCAGCTGCTACTTAGTTATATTTCCCTAACCACAGATAATGGCACAACAAAAAGAGACTGAATACTAGCACATGCCTCCTCCACGCTCGGACGAAAGGTTCCGATACATCAGTTCACAGGTGTCTTGTGGTGATGGACATCATCCTAGACATGATGAGGGCGAAGGGTGCCATCTACCCACCCAGAGAGAGCAAAGCCAATTGTGCTCTCTCAGTGCTCGGGCAGCTGATGGTAAGCTACATGACCAGGATTCGAACCAGCAATCTTTAGATCATAGTGGCAGTGCTTTAGACCATTGTTCATTTTTAGCCATAATAATTATCATTTTTTGTGCTCCCTGGAAAAACTTGAAAAAAGTCAAGAGTCAAGAGTTCTTATGAGGAAACTGGATTTGGATTTTTTTCTGCTGTGTGAACACAGCAAAGAAACTGGTTGTGTCCTGCCTTCCCATACATGCTTTTATTCTTCAAAATAGTCTATTTTAACTTTTTCATTAGGTATAGTGTTATACAGTGCCAACTTACTGTACTTTTCTGATCATCTTGTGAACTAATTTAAAAAGAAGACACATAAGAACATGAGAAGAGAACGTTCTGACTACAGACCGAGCTGTTCATTATTCTTTATTTGAGGGACAAACTCGCTGCCACAGTTAATTACTTACTGAGCCGACTAATAATCGCTCATTAATTCCTATCAACAAAAGCAAACCCAAGAGATTACAGACATCAAAGATCAAGCAAACATTATCTAACGAGGGAGGATTTCAGCCGGATCAGACCCACTGAAATGCCAGCGAGGCGTGAGTCAGAAACACAGCTGTAATTAGATTTAGTCAGTTTTAGATAGAAAAAGAGAGAATGTAGTCACTGTCATCACGGCTTTAAATGCCACAAACTCGCGCATGGCAACCGTGAACTTTCCAAATTACCTGTGGAAAAACAAAAGTGCTGCTGAGCAGACACTACAATGTGTTAGTGCTTTTCTCATGTGTCCAAAATTATAGTTATTTACCTGCCTGCACTGTACAGCACTCGCCCACACCTCTTAACTGCGCTCACTCTTCTGATTAATGCTGTGATTCGATAAATATCAAGAGTCAAAATTAAGGTTCCATTGGTATACAGTGTAATCATTAGTGGAAATCAAACTGTTGAGAATGAATATCTTTAGGAATCTTTAGGAAAAGTGACCCGTTTAACTAAAATAAATTACATTATCATATTAGCCAAAGGAGTTTACTGTGTGATGATTTATCCCTGATATTTCTGAGCACAGAGAAGTCAACGCCACTTCTGGACCTGGGGAACATAAGGTTTCTGAATCCATGTATCATATTTGTTAATTTGATATTGAGAATCAAAATCGAAAAAAAAAAACAATTAATTATTTTGTTTTCCATTTTTGAATATAATACCAAAAAACAAATAACGGCTTGTATTTTCTGTTTTTTTATTTGATGATCCAAATAAAAATGTGAAATAAAAAAAACTGATCAGAACTTGATTTAGATTTTTTACCTTAGCGTCTTATTTGGATTACCATTCCACCTTAAATGCTTACTGCAGATACTGCTTACACAAACAGTCATCCTTCATCAGTAAAAAGTTTATTTCTTTTATTTATAACCGGAATTTACTGGACTCGGTCGACCTCAAGAAAATTTTCTGTGGGGTAGGCGTCTTTTTTTAATGCTATTTTTATTTTATAAATAGAATCACAATATAGCAAATTTAAAGCGCTGTGTGTAGCTGTTCTTAATAAACATTGTGCTTAAATAATAAGTCTATGCTTCTTTAGTGTTGCAGTGTTAATAAACATCATTTTGAACAGATGCTGCTAATTGAAACAGCCCAAAAATGTTCAAAAACGAAAAACAAAATAAGGAATTGTTTATTTTTATTTTCTCATTTTGATTCTCAATTGAATATCGAATGAAGGAATGATACATGGATTCTTTTGTTCCACATAGTAAGTTGTAAGTGTTATTAGTGAAAGTAACTGTAATGGGCAGTGCTGCACCACTGGCCACCAGCAGGGGAGCTGGGCAACAGAGAGAATCATAGAGTCAGGGGGTTGCAAAACTCCTATTCCCAGAATCCCTTGTGGTAATCAGTGACAACCAGCCACACCTGTGCAGCATGGTATAAAAACACAGCCTAAAGCCTAACACTCCGTTGCACCTTTGTAGAGGGGTGACTGGTTACAGAAAGTACAAGACAAGACAAGACAAGACAAGACAAGACAAGAAATGAAAGGAAAGAAATTTAAGTCATAAAAGAAACCCAAGACAAGAATAAATCTAAAATAGAGTTTATAAGAAGATAAAGTCACTTATGTAATTTAATAGAGTTAAACAAAGTGAAGAAAGAGAGAGAAGAGAGCTGAGCTCAGTCCATTTTGAAATGTGTTTTAACTTTGGTTTCTTTTGAGCTAAAAGCTGTATTTTTTTGTAAACACCAAGGGTGGCATTTCCTTTGTTCTGCTTCCCGCCTTTTTTTCTACACCGCTTTTGAGGCATCTGTTTTCCCACCCATTCTCCAGTCTCCTCTGTGGAGAATCAATTCCAAGTTCCACAAAACATAAACTATACTGGCTTCAATCTGTTTGCAGTCAGATTTGAGTCAAAGTAAATATAATAAAAACTGCATTTTTATGGCATTTTCCATATTGCACCAATTTTTTCTGATTTGGAGCTGTATATGATTGATCATGTCCTTATCTTAACCGATCTTTGTGTTAATCTTGAGCTCATTTTCAAGACTTTCTAACCTGTTAAGAATGAGTTTTAGTGTACAAGTTATAGATTCTCAGCATCTTCTCAAGTATTGTCTACATGTTGACACGTTAGCAACTTGGCTCAGATCCCACAGTGTGCAAAAATAGAGCAGAGTGTGCTGTGGTTAACAACACATGCTGTCACTGTAAAACACATCTCGTTCTGTACTTCACTCAGTGCACAACTACTTTAAAACCACAATGCTGCATGACTGGTGTCAGAATGCAATCAAGTAAACAATGTATGAACTAATGGAGAACATTGCTTATTTGTCATATCTATTTGATAGGATGGAAAAAGTGAGGTTACACTTAATTGTGGGCAGAACATTTTAAATATAAAGAAACTCATCAGACTGTCAGTAACAAGCTAGAAGCTAGTTGGTGGGTGGGGCTAGATCACCAATGTGTCCCCTTACCTCAATGGTGATCTTTGTTTTAACTCAATGTCCGAACCTGCCCAAAGTCAGTGGCGGCGTGAACCACTCAGGATCACGCCCAAAGTCTGTGTGTGGGGCCATTCCCCCTAAAAGAGCCCCCGAGGGCCCCACTACAACTTTGAGTCACTCAGGATCACATCTAGCATTGGTGGGCAGGTTAGATGGGGTGGGGCCACACTCTTAAAGGGGCCCCCGGGTAATAAAAGAGTCGATGGGCAGGTTAGGTAGGGTGGGGCCACACTTTTAAAGGGCCCCCCTGGTAATAAAAGAGTCAATGGGCAGGTTAGGTAGGGTGGGGCCACACTCTTAAAGGGGCCCCCGGGTAATAAGAGTGAGTGAGCAGGTTAGGTGGGGTGGGGCCACACTCTTAAAGGGGCCCCCAGGTAATAAAAGAGTCGATGGGCAGGTTAGGTAGGGTGGGGCCACACTCTTAAAGGGGCCCCCAAGTAATAAGAGTGAGTGAGCAGGTTAGGTGGGGTGGGGCCACACTCTTAAAGAGGCCCCCAGGTAATAAAATAGTCGATGGGCAGGTTAGGTAGGGTGGGGCCACACTCTTAAAGGGGTCCCCAGGTAATAAAAGAGTCAGTGGGAGGGGTCACACCTCCATAGGGGCCACCGAGGGCCCCACTACAACCTTGTCACTCAGGATCACATCTAGAGTCGGTGGGCGGGTTAGATGGGGTTGGGCCACATTGTTAAAGGGGCCCCCGGGTAATAAAAGAGTCGGTGGGAGGGGTCACCGAGGGCCCCACTACAACCTTGTGTCAAAACTTTTTAGGATCATGCCCAGAGTCAGTGGGCTGGGCCATGCACCCTAAGAGGCCCTCGAGGGCCCCTCTGCAACTTTGCATTAACCCAAACCACTCAGGATTACCTAACCTAACTCCACTCACTGACTACCGGCATCGTTTCAACCATTTCAGATGGAAACAACAACCTTAGTCTGGTTTCACCAATGGACTTACCAATGTGTCCCTATACCTCTTTGGTGATACTATTTCTATTTCAATGTCCGACTGAGCCCAACGTTTGTGGGTGGGGCTAGATCGCCAATGTGTTCCCATACTTCTTTGGTAATCCTGTTTCTAATTTAATATCCAACCCTGCACAAAGTCGGTGAGCGGGTGAAGAGGGACAGGGCCACACTAAAACTTTGTGTCAAACTACTCAGAATCACACCCAGAGTCAGGTTGCACATTCATATCCAGGTCCTGTCAATTTAGGAACTTCCAGTAGCTACTTGGCGACTATATGAATATGTGGTACAGAATGTCCCCTTCATGTCCCCCACTGAGTTTCAGTTAGGGTTAGGATTAGGGTAAGTGTCGGGTTGGGTTTTGGACTGAGGTTAAAATTTAGGGTAAAGATTTGGACTGGATATTTACCTCAATATTTACATGTTTCAATACAGCTACTACACTGACTGGGTGTTGATATTCTACTAAAACTCTGTTAAGAGTTTATTAAACATTTACAAAGGACCATTTAAAAAATGTACCAAAAAGTGTTTGGCCTCCACAATCCCTGATCTAAATTCAACTGAGATGGTGATTTTGTGATTTGCGATAAGCTGGATCTTCATTGCATAAAGAAAAAGCAGCAACTATTGTTCAGCACCTCCAGAAACTCCTTCAAGATGCTGAGAAAACTATTTCAGGTGACTCTCCCTCATGAAGACACTGAGATTAAAATACCAAGAATGTTCAAACCTATCCTTTGGCAGGAAAGGTCAGAAAAGGATGCATACAGCTGCCATCTAATGCAAATATCAGTGACATTTACTTACAAGGCTTACAGAGTAAATGTGTCTGAAAATACATCAGCTATTCGCTTTTCACACAGCTTTTTATTCCATATTCAACCAGTGAGAAACCTCTTTAATGAGGGCTGGCTATTAATGAGACATGTTTCCATAAACTTACGACTAATAAACATCTGGGCTTCTGCGTTCATCATGTTAATCACAGCACACAGTAACTAATCATCTTTAATTAGATACTTCAGACCACTGACGATCCAGGCCATTACCAATAACTAGAGATGCCCTGATTATTTCCTGAGTCTTATGTGATAATGATCTGATCTGATCTATTATTTGTGTTCCCACACTTTAAATAAGATGTGCTGCTAATTAACAATGAATTATAATCAATTTATATAGTATTAAATAAATAGTATTATATCCCATATCTTTTGCTATTTTCCATTAAGGCTAAGGAAAGCAGCACTGACCTGTGGGATATACATGTGGGGTCTCATTGCATTGCATTGATTATACATCTGATTTCTGCCTAAAT
Source organism: Astyanax mexicanus (assembly GCF_023375975.1). Lineage (NCBI taxonomy): Eukaryota > Metazoa > Chordata > Actinopteri > Characiformes > Acestrorhamphidae > Astyanax > Astyanax mexicanus. The sequence continues at coordinate 34,924,767 of NC_064416.1, read as the reverse complement.
ACAGTGGGATTAAAAAGTATTTTCCCCCCCTACAGATTTCTTTTCTTTTTGCATTTTTGTCATACTTACATTTTTTTAATTTTCAAACAAACTTTAAAATCAGACAAATATAACATGAGTAAATGTAAAATCAACTTTTTAAATAATTATTTCATTTATCAAGGGGGAAAAAAAACGATCCAAACCAATCTAGCCCTTTGTGAAAAAGCCCCAGCACACAATAGCTGTGATTAATCACACATTTTGCAAAGCTGAGTTCCATTTTACCACTGACCACAACCAGTCCTGATTACTACCAGACCTGTAAAATCTGGAAATCACTTAAATAGAACCTGTCTGACAGGTTAAAGCAGATAAAATATCTCAAAAAGACCATCAGTCATAGCAAATATACACAAATGAAGAAAACACTGAACCCTGAGGAACCTTCCCAAGATTGACCGGCCAACCGAAATTATTCCTAATGGGCATGGACAACTCATCTATGAGGTCCCAAAAAACCCTGAACAACATCTAAGGAACTATAGGTCTATGTTAAGGCCAGTGTTAATGATTCAATAATAAGAAAGAAACTGGTCGAAAATGGCCTCCATTGGAGAGTTCCAAGACAATAAAAACACTGCTGACCAGGTTAAACTAAATTACGCTGCCACTATGATCAGGAGATCACTGGTTTGAATCCTGTTCATGTAGCTTGCTATTGGCTACCGGAGCCCTGAGAGAGCACAATTGGCCTTGCTCTCTCTGGGTGGGTAGATGTGTTCTTTCCCCTCATCACTCCAATGGGTGATGTTGATCAGCACAAGGCATCTGTGAGCTGATGTATCGGAACCGAGTCACTTAACTTTCCACTGTAATGCTTCACGGCGATGCTGCATCAGCAGCAGTTTATAAAGAGGCGGTGGCTGACTTCACGTGTATCAGAGGAGGCATGTGCTAGTCTTTACCCTCCTGGTGTTGGGGCATTACCAGTGATAGGTGGTGACCTAATGAGTCGGTTGGGTAATTTGCCGTATAAATTGGGGAGATAAATGGGATAAAAAATACATTTCTGAAACAAGTGATTATAACTCATGTTATAATAAGAAGTTTTCTGTATTTTTTCATTTTGAATTGCTAAGTTGAAGCAACATGTATTACTATTTAAAGCTGTTAATATTTTTTACAGTGTGTTTAAAACTTATTTTTTCCCAGTTCTGGCAGAACTGTATCAATTATATTAAGCAAATACCCTTACAGTATAATCTGATTTTAATCTTTTTTATTTAATTTGTTTGGTGGTCTAGGAACTACCCTGCAACCACTCACACATTCAATCCTGAATTGAAGTCCCGCTGACAGACTAGATTTAATTTGGTGCCGAATGCAAGTTCCAGAACAGTAAATCTGTTCAAGTAAATCAACCACACGGGCACACTGGTGACTGATTAGATCTCATTTATACAAGATAAACAGGCAGATCGGCGCGACAAATTATTTTATATTCGAAGAATTTAACCACCACCCTAATTTCACAGTTGTCAAGATGTGGAACAAATAGCTTCTTCTTTCAAGGTCTTCTAGCCGTTAGATTTCATGGGCCATCTGACAGTATAATCTGTTCTTTGTGTGTAAGTGTGTGTGTGTGTGTGTGTGCATGCAACTGTAGGAATGATGAAACAGGAAAAAAATAGTAAACTCAGACAGATGTCCATTGTCCACTGAGCTAAGTTGGTCTGCACAAGATCAACTATAGGCCTGAATATTTTTTTTTTAATGAGCATTAGACCCATTGATTGAAATTGGTTGTATGGATGAGGGTCTAGCAGCCCCACTCTTCTGTAATTTTCAGTTCTACAGTGCGTCATAACATATACAGTTTTTCAGTACTCGCTGTACTTCACACATCAACGTGTCAAAATCACTCTGTGCATGCTGCTGTTCTCCTAAAAATACTCCTAAACCCTCCTAGCAACACGCAGTGCAATTGGAAGAGAGCTCTACAAGGGCGTGTGGTTATAAAGATGCACACTTTTAGGGACACGTTCCATTTCTCAGCCACTTTTTAAAGCCAAATTAAAAATGTCAATATCTAACTGACAGAATCTGTTTTTTTTTTTTTTTTTTTTTTTGCAGAAAGAGTGTAACAGACTCTCCTCCGATTCCTTATATTTATCTTTAGAAATAAGGGTTAATCTGATATAGTTCAGTTGCTTCGGACCGAGACCACCTCTGTTGATGAGCCCAAATTCGGGACATTTGGTTTGAATTATGATTCTCAGCACCTATCACAAAAAAAGTCAATCCATCTGTTTTCTGTGAATCAGCTGAATGTGTTTGTTGTCAGGATCACATGCCTCGATCATGCGAGTCATTTAGATGGCTTCCTAATTGTGACATCACAAGGATAAAAAAACGTGCATAGAACCACCGTGGCACCACCCCTCACCCGTCAACCTCCACCAGAACCCCATCCACTAGATCAGTCAAAGATCTGATATTTTAGGCAGCAGGATTAGAAAGCAGACTTTGTCTGAAGGAGGGATCTGTACCTGCTCAGCAGATGAGGGAGATGTAAGTACTTTCAAATAATGAGTTTTGTGTTTCTAAAGCACTTTTGGCATGACTGGTAGGAATATAGTTGGTGAGATCTTTTTTATGTGAGAGGGATTTTTTTTTACAAAGAATTCTATGTATTTTGTTTGTATAGACCATAGACCTATTCTAACTTATATTGTATAAAAAGAGGTATTATATGTCCCCTTTACAGGGCTGGTTACCTAAAGATGCTACAAGCTGTGTACTTGGCGGCTAAATAATACTAATGGGGGATAATGGGGGATAAATAATTAATAATTACATAATTAAAAGCTCATATCTAATCATATACACTCTAAAAAGAAATTCTGATGGCCTTTAGCCAAAACGTAAAAAAGTACCCTGTTGTAAGATAATAAAAAAATTTTATGAGGGATTTTTATTTTTATTTGTTGTTTTATCGAGTTGTAATGATAAATAACCAGATTAATAAATACATTTTTGGTAATGATAGACTACACTAAAAAACAAAGCTTTAAATTGTTCTCCCTAAAGTGTTTTTTTAGTCAGCTAAACCAGAAATATTGAACTGCACTATAAACTACAGCAAACTAGTCGCCTCAACTGACACTATTAAGTTTCTTGTTAAAAGTTGGTTTAACTAAATCATTTGTGTTGCAAAGTTTACAAATTGCAGTTGAACTCTAGTTGAAGCCAAGCCAACTACTCTGCACTACTGCACATGCTCAGTTTGACTCCTTAGTTAAACAAGGTGTACTGAGCAGTTTTGGAGGGGTTTTAACTTGATGTTGCTCACTCTATTTGCATCTTGGCCATGTCCGCCCACCTGTCACTCACCATCAGTGTGTAGTCATTCCCCACAGGCTGCTTTTTCTGAGATTCACATGTGTTGTACAATTACTGCTTGATCTCAGTGTTGAAGCAGCACTAGGTAGGATTTCCTTAATTTTTTAATCTTTTTAAAGAAGTAAAATTACAGCTTGAAACTCACTGCAGCGCTGCATTGAGGTGTAATAGGAGGAATAGGGGTGTTCTCGTGTCTGTGCCGGAACACCTCTGAGCTCAAACCAGACTCGGTAAGTTTTCCGAGGTGGCCGCGACCAACGCTGGCGAGAACTGCGACCTGCTTTCCAACCTTTAGTTCTAACTGTTCTACAAGGACTACTGGTTCGTTCTTTACAAACAAACATACAGACACTCTGGCAGAAGCTGGAAAAAGACAGAATATGTCTGTAAAAGCCAGAAAACGAGAAACAAGAGAAACTAGTACACCTGAAACATTTATTACACTCTGCAACTGTAGGGGGAGCACACGAGCACAAAATCTCAATCCTACCTAGTGGAGCTTTAAAGGCAGTAAGAGCAAGTTACTGTGTTTTGTGTTGCAAAGTGTATGTAGACTATAAACTGTTTGGGCTCGGCTGATTATATCTGCATTACTATAGTATTTATATTATTCTGACTCATGCTTAGTCTTTACGTTAGCTCCCCCTAGTGGTGCAGTTCCTGCAGAGACACTGAGCAGCCTGCTGGAAGCATGGAGGATCATGCAAGCATCTATCCAAATCTGATCTTTATTTCCCCTTGTTCAAGCATTATCTGTGAGTAATTTGTTTATTGAACCTCTTTTGAAGACTGTTTGTATCTTATTTTTGGTGGATGATTTGTTTTATAGCATTATTTTATCTGTGGAGTCATGCTAGTCAGTGGATGTTAGCTTTCCTATTGTGGTGTTTGTGATGGCTTCAACTGGCCTGTAGTATGGTGTAGCAACCTCTCAGCCAATGTGGCTGTTATTCTACTTATTGTATATACATTGTTATTTTAGTTATATAATGGAACTGAAAGCCATGTTTTCTTTTTTTTTCTGTTTTCCCAGTTTTACACCGCTTCTATTAAAAACAATAAAAGGCTCCACGTGTCTTGGTTACTTAAGGAAGAGTGTTAAGCTGTATGCATAGCTGTGTACGCAAACGCACAGTGAAGGCAGAACAGTAAAAAGATAGCTTCATCTAAAGATTGGACTGGAGACACAACTGCTTGCATCGTTGAAAACAACAATGTCAGAGAAAAAAGCTAGCAACCCTGATCTTCACGGCCTGGAAGTACGGTCTCAATGCTCTTCATCTTCCTCCTCTTCACAACGCTCAAGTAAGTCCTCAGTCAGTAATGCTGCAGCTCGTGCCAGAGCAAAGGCTGAAGCAGCACGCATGCGAGCTGTATATGCAAAGCAAGAAATAGCCATGAAAGTGGAAAAAGCACAGATTGATGCAAATGCATCTGTAGAGAAAGCCCGTATAGACGCAACACTGATTGCTCTTAAGGAGGAATGTGAAGCTGAGGCAGCATCAGCAGAAGCTCAAGTGCTTGAAGCAGCTATAGATGTAGAAATTAGTGATCATTGTAGTAAAGTCAGCCAGTGTACATCGCATCGTCAGTCACTTGGTCGCACTAGTGAATACATCCAGACTCATTTTGCTCCTCAGCAAGTTGACCACCCTACTCAGTCAAGTACTGTAAAGGAGGAGGCTGCCACATCAGAGCCACAGCATGTTAACACTATAAACCCTGAAGATCAGAGTGCCAATAAAGGCTTGTCAACTCCAGGGAGCATAGTTTCTCACTCTCAACCTCAACAGAAGCAAAGGCCACGATTTACCACCCAGCCAAATGTCAGCTACACTGATCTTAGTCCTCCAAAGTTTCACGATGATGTATGTAAAAGGAGACAGTCTGTTCCCAATCTCCAGCCCAAGTCTTCCAATGTGTCAGATTTAGCTATTTACCTGGCTCGTCGAGATCTAGTCACAGCAGGATTGAAAACATTTGACAATCAGCCTGCAAATTATTTGTCATGGAAATCTAGCTTTCTCAATGCTACTGAAGGGCTTGACCTTAAACCAAGTGAGCAGCTTGATCTTCTTATTAAGTGGTTAAGCGGTGAGGCACTGCAACATGCTAAAAGAATTAGAGCAGTTCATATTAACCAACCTGACACAGGCCTAGATATGGTTTGGCAGAGACTTGACCGCTGTTATGGCTCTCCAGAAGCCATTGAAGCATCTCTTTTTTCAAGACTGGAAATGTTTCCAAGAGTTGCTCATAAAAGCTATGTACAGCTTCAAGAGCTGGCAGATCTGCTCCTTGAAATTGAAGCAGCAAAATGCGAGGGTTACTTACCAGGGCTCAGCTTTCTAGACACAGCCAGAGGAATTAACCCCATTGTTGAGAAACTACCTTACAACCTCCAAGAGCAATGGATGAGTCAGGGGTTTAAGTACAAAAGAGAGTATGATGTACCATATCCACCATTTTCCTTCTTTGTTGATTTTGTGCGTTCCAATGCAGAAATGAGGACTGACCCAAGCTTCAGCCTTCCTACACCCAACTCATTGTCCCTTCGCACTGATAAAGTCCCTTCAAAACGCTGGAGGGATCCTGTCACAGTTAGCAAAACAAAGGTTGAACAGCAGTCATCCTCCTATATGACTAAGAGACCTGTAATAGATCCTGAAAAGGAATGTCCTATACACAAGAAATCTCATTCCCTCAGGAAGTGCAGGGGTTTCAGGGAAAAGCCAATTGAGGAACGTATGACTTTCCTGAAGGAGCACTTTGTTTGTTTCAGATGTTGTGCTTCTACTGCACATCAAGCGAAAGAGTGCAAAGCAGTCATTAACTGTTCAGAGTGCGATAGCAATCGTCATGTTTCTGCTCTCCATGCAGGCCCTGCACCTTGGGTTAAAAAGGAATCTGAAAAAAACCCTGTAGACCATGGTGGGGAGCATCAAGAACATGATTCAGCTGTTCTAACTTCTACATGCACAGAAGTCTGTGGACAAGGGTTTCAAGGCAAATCTTGTTCTAAAATATGCCTAGTGCATGTTTATCCAGAAGGGCATCCAGAAAAGAAGGTCAAGATGTATGTGGTATTGGATGACCAGAGCAATGTTTCAATGGCAAGGTCTGCATTCTTTGACATTTTTAATGTACACAGCGACAGTTTTCCCTATACTCTCAGAACGTGCTCTGGCACAGTAGACACAGCTGGGAGGCGCGCTGTGGGCTTTATGGTAGAGTCAGCTGATGGAGATGTTCACCTGCGACTTCCAACTCTCATTGAGTGCAATCAAATTCCAAATAACAGAGAGGAAATTCCTACACCAGAAGCTGCACACAGTCACCCTCATCTCAGGGAGATTTCCAACAAGATCCCTCCTCTCGATCCTTCTGCTGAAATCCTTATGTTACTGGGTAGAGACATCATCCGCGTACACAAAGTTCGAAGCCAACGTAATGGGAAGCACAATGCTCCATATGCCCAGCACCTGGATTTAGGATGGGTCATTATCGGTGATGTTTGCTTAGGTGGTGCTCATAGACCTGTTGTGAATGTCTTCAAAACCAATGTCTTGGAGAATGGACGTCACAGCTATCTTACTCCTTGTGAGAACAGCATCTCTGTGAGAGAGAAATTAGCACATGAGCAGCACACATGCTCCAAAGTCTTGCCTACTCACACACCTTTGAAAGAGGATCCAGACAGACCGTTCTTTAACTATGCAGAGGACAGCAACAAAATTGCTCTTTCCATTGAGGATGAAAAATTCCTCCACATCATGAACAAGGAGTTTGTTAAAGACGAGACAAACAGTTGGGTGGCACCCCTACCATTTCGAGTTCCCAGACAACGCTTACCAAACAACAGGGCTCAAGCTCTTACCCGGCTTATGTCACTTCGTCGCACCCTGCAAAAGAAACAAGAAATGAAAGATCATTTTGTAGCTTTCATGGAAAAGATCTTCATCAACGGGCATGCTGAACCTGCCCCTCCATTGGAAAGCAACACAGAGTGCTGGTATCTGCCTAGCTTTGGGGTTTATCACCCCCAGAAACCGGGTCAAATCAGAATTGTGTTTGACTCAAGTGCAAAATATGGTGGCGTCTCACTCAATGATATGCTTTTACAGGGCCCTGATATGAACAACAGTTTGCTTGGGGTTCTTATTCGTTTTCGGAAGGAACCTGTTGCTGTGATGGCTGATGTTGAACAGATGTATTACAGCTTCCTGGTCAGAGAAGATCATCGCAACTTCCTCCGTTTCCTGTGGTTCCGTGGTCATGACCTTGACAGTGATGTGGTAGAGTACCGCATGAAGGTTCATGTTTTCGGAAATTGTCCCTCCCCAGCAGTGGCCATGTATGGCCTTAAGAGGTCAGCTGTAGAGGGAGAAAAGACCTTTGGAGCTGAAGTGAGACATTTCATAGAGAAACACTTCTATGTAGATGATGGTTTGAAATCTTTCCCCTGTGCAGAGGAAGCCATCAATGTACTCAGTAAAGCAAAAGACATGCTGGCTCAGTCCAACATCAGACTTCACAAAATTGTGTCCAATAACCTTGAAGTCATGAAAGCATTTTCGGGTGAAGACTTGGCTAAAGGCCTACAGGACCTTGATGTTGGGCATGACCTGCCTCCCATGCAGCGGAGTCTAGGTCTTAGGTGGGACATCTCTAAAGACACGTTCACATTTAAAGTGACTGTTGATAATAAGCCATTCACACGTCGTGGGGTATTGTCAACAATTAACAGCCTGTTCGATCCTCTTGGCTTTGCGGCCCCTGTCAGTGTCCAAGGTCGCTTCATCCTAAGACAGCTCACATCTGACACTCAAGAATGGGATGCACCACTACCCTCAGAGAAGTACGCAGAATGGCAGCAGTGGACCAAATCCCTCAAAGACCTAGAAGAGTTGAAAATTCCTAGGCTCTACACAACATTGCCAGTCTCTGCAGCTCAGAAGAAGGAAGTTTGTGTCTTCTGCGATGCATCAAACACAGCTATTGGTGCTGTTGCATATCTTAAAGTCACTGATACTGAGGGAAAAAGCCATGTGGGATTCATCTTTGGTAAAGCCAAGTTAGCTCCCAAACCTGAACTTACTATACCACGACTTGAACTATGTGCGGCCGTGCTTGCAGTGGAGATTGCTGAAATCATCACAGAGGAACTAGACACTCCAATAGATGACATGAAGTTCTTCACTGATAGTAAGGTGGTGCTTGGCTACATTTTTAATGAATCCAGGCGATTCTATGTTTATGTTCACAACCGAGTGCATAGAATCAGGCAGTCAACACAACCAAGCCAATGGAACTATGTGCCCACCAGCTTGAATCCAGCTGACCACGCCACAAGACCACTTTCTCCAAACCAGCTTGCTCTTTCTTCCTGGCTCATTGGCCCTGCTTTTCTGAGTGAAGTACAACAGAGTACATCAAGTAAGCCTACCTTTCCTCTTGTTGATCCCACATTAGATACAGAGATACGTCCAGAGGTCACAGTAAAGGCTACACGAATGTCAGACAGTCAGCTTGGAAGTGCCCGGTTTGAACGTTTTTCAAGTTGGAAATCAGTCACAAGAGCTCTTGCTCACCTCTTGCACATCACACAGTCCTTCACCGCAGCAGCAAAAGACAGCTCCTGCCACGGCTGGCATGTGTGCAACAAGCCCCTCCTCAAAGAACTTGAACAAGCAAAAGCAAGTATCATGTGCACAGTTCAGAAAGATGTGTTTGCAGACGAGATTGAATGTATCAACAGAGGAAACCTTATTCGGAAACACAGTTCCCTTGCAAACTTATGCCCTTTTGTTGATGCACAAGGAGTTCTAAGAGTTGGAGGAAGACTGCGCAAATCACAGTTCACACAAGATGAGATGCACCCAGTTATAGTTCCAGGCAGACACCACGTAACGAAGTTGTTGATCAGACACTACCACCAACAAGTACACCATCAAGGCAGGCATTTCACTGAGGGATCCATACGAACAGCTGGATTTTGGATTGTTGGTGGTAAACGAGCCATCAGTAATGTAATACATAATTGTGTAATCTGTCGCAGGCTACGTGGCAAAACCCAAGAGCAAAAGATGGGAGACCTGCCTGTTGACCGTTTAAGCACAGAACCTCCTTTCACCTATGTAGGACTGGATATATTTGGCCCATGGTCCATTATTTCCAGGAGAACACGTGGAAGCTATGCAAACAAAAAATGCTGGGCCGTCATTTTCACTTGTATGAGCACAAGAGCCATCCACATTGAGGTTGTTGAAAGTATGGAGGCTTCCAGTTTCATCAACGCTCTCAGACGTCTCTTTGCTATCCGAGGAGCAGCAAAGCAATTAAGATCTGACTGTGGAACCAATTTTGTGGGAGCCTGCAAAGAACTCCAAATCACAGCCAAAGGCTGCGACAGCAAGGAAGTTGAGAGCTATCTGACAGATCAGGGGTGCACATGGATCTTTAACCCTCCACATTCTTCACATATGGGTGGCAGCTGGGAACGAATGATCGGCATAGCACGTCGTATTCTCGATGCAATGCTCCTCCAACTTGGTTCATCAAGGCTTACTTTCGAAGTTTTGGTGACATTCATGGCTGAGGTCACTGCCATAGTTAATTCTAGACCACTCACCTCAGTGTCTACAGATCCAGATCAGCCACTCATTCTAACCCCAGCCATGCTTCTTACCCAGAAGGTTGGCACACCCCCCGTACCTCCAGGCAACTTTGACAACAGTGATCTGTTCAGACGTCAGTGGCGGCAAGTACAGTATTTGGCCAATACCTTTTGGGAACGATGGAGAAAGGAATACGCCAGTGTTCTCCAAGATCGCTGCAAATGGAAAAATGACAAACGTGACCTAAAAGAAGGAGACATTGTCCTGCTAAAGGACAATCAAGCTAAGAGACATGACTGGCCAGTTGGCTTGATCGTGAAAACCTTTCCCAGTGCTGATAAGAAGGTCAGGAAAGTTGAAGTGAAGATCAGTAGGGGTGGAACACACAAAAAATTCTTGAGGCCTATCACCGAGGTCATCCTTCTGCTGGCTGAAGACGTGAATAAATGACATGCGTACCATATTTGTTGTGACAGTTTGGCATCTTAGAAGATGCCAGGTGGGGAGTATTCTGACTCATGCTTAGTCTTTACGTTAGCTCCCCCTAGTGGTGCAGTTCCTGCAGAGACACTGAGCAGCCTGCTGGAAGCATGGAGGATCATGCAAGCATCTATCCAAATCTGATCTTTATTTCCCCTTGTTCAAGCATTATCTGTGAGTAATTTGTTTATTGAACCTCTTTTGAAGACTGTTTGTATCTTATTTTTGGTGGATGATTTGTTTTATAGCATTATTTTATCTGTGGAGTCATGCTAGTCAGTGGATGTTAGCTTTCCTATTGTGGTGTTTGTGATGGCTTCAACTGGCCTGTAGTATGGTGTAGCAACCTCTCAGCCAATGTGGCTGTTATTCTACTTATTGTATATACATTGTTATTTTAGTTATATAATGGAACTGAAAGCCATGTTTTCTTTTTTTTTTCTGTTTTCCCAGTTTTACACCGCTTCTATTAAAAACAATAAAAGGCTCCACGTGTCTTGGTTACTTAAGGAAGAGTGTTAAGCTGTATGCATAGCTGTGTACGCAAACGCACAGTGAAGGCAGAACATATATTACTCACAATAAAGACCGATAAACAATAGTCATGAATTTTCAGTTGTAACTTACATTAACAAAAAATGAGTATTGTGCTTATTATTGTTTGATTAGTGAAATGTATTTTTGTGCAGTTAGTGTAAAAATATCTGTTGATGGTGACAGTTATTATATAATTTCATGCTGTTTAAAAATGCTTTTTACTATAACTGAAAATTTTATTCACCATACTTTTTTTAAATTCTTTTTTGGATCAGTGTAATTCTACAAGAACTTGAAACAGCTCAGAAAGTCTATTGTAAAAATATATATATTTTTTGACCCAAGGCTTTATTTTTGAAAGTGTATAACAACATTATAACAATAATAATACTATGAAAATCTCCTATGAGCTGTGCTGCCATTAAAGCCCCATGACTGAACCGAACTGAGCCGCTATCTGCTGTGTGAAGGACAAGATTAAAGGTGTCAGTGATGAACTGTGACTAGGGATGAACTGCTATTGACTGTTGGACTGACTGACTCACATTGTCCTTGAAGCTTTGATCAGGATGTTTTTCTGAGCTTAACTGAGTAAATGAGGTCAGCCCACTCAATCTTTTTAGACTTTTTTATGCCTTAACTAGGTCAGCGGCTGTCAACCCACTCACAGTCTGAACTGGAGAAACTGGAGTTTTTTTCTGAGCTAATTTTGACTGACCAAGATCAAACCTACTCAACAGCTTCAGCTTCAGCTTCCACACACACCACATCTCCTGAATAAACAGCCATGATTCTTAACTCTGAACCTTAACACACTGACATGACAAACAGGATAGCAGCAGGTAAAATAATCATGAAGTGTTACCTCAGGGGATGGTTTGGGAACATGCACACCTGTGTAAGTTTGGAGGTGTTGGAGTGAGGCCTGATAGTGGGTGCACTCTAATAAGTGATTTTGTTTTTTAGTCAGGAGAACTAGTATTATCAAGTTGAGAGAACTTACCGACCAGTACAACTCAATAAAATGATCTAAAAACTTAAAAATGATTGTTGAGCCAATGAAAAAATGTGATTTGAACCAACTTTTAGTAAACTACATTTTTTACTCATTCAGATTTCCCATAAGGCTCCTGGCACCATATATTTGCATATTGGGTGTGGCCTCTCTCTTACATACCATCTTTGTGTTGTCTGTTGCCCAAAGTTACCTTATCCTAGGCATGCATCAGTATAGTATAGGTGTTGTTTGTTAGGTCTCAGTGTTGTAGACTGTAAGAGTAAGTCACCTTTATTCTGTGTTTTTGGTCCTCACAGTATGTTGGCTTGGAGCTGTAGAGATCATTGCTACACTGTCCCAATGTTGTAATGTCAGTGTTGTCAGTTCTATAAAATATGCTAAGAATGTTCAGAATATATACATAAAAATATATGCAAATATAAATTAAATTATTAGAATCTCAAAATAAAATGTACAATGTTATGTGAATAAAACTTATTTAAGTTGATTTAACATAACTGATTCAATTTGTCATCCAGCTTTGACTGAGTTAAGTTGAACAAACCTAAAATTCTATATATTTACAACTACACTAAGTCAAAGCAAAACGATGACTTGATTGAGCCAAGCTGAGCCAATGAATATTTTTTTACAGTCCGATTTTGGCAGGGAGACAGTATTCGCCACAACACCTGGAGAGGCAAATCCCTGAACTGTCAACATGTCAATGTTCGATGCACCTTCCTCAACAAACCAATCAATGTCAAGTATAAGGAGATTTCACCCACATAGTTTACTGAACTGCAGTGTGAACCCAAAACTGTCTGGACTACAATGTAACAAATAGTGAACCTTGGTTTCAAATTCAAGTGAAGTCAAGAAGCTTTTATTGTCATTACATCTGAGTACAAGTACACAGTGTAACGAAGTTACCGTCGTCAGAACCATGGTGCAACATGGGGAAAAAATACAATAGACAAACATAAAGTGCAAAAGTTTTTTTTATAATTCTATTCCTAATTTTCCCCATTTTCTCCCCAATTTACACGGCCAATTACCTAACCCACACATTACGACTCCCCCTATCACTATCAATGCCCCAACACACCAGGAGGGTGAAGACTAACACATGCCTCCTGTGATACATGTGAAGCCAGCCACCCCTTCTTTTCGAGCTGCTTGCTGAGCAGCATCACAGTGTGCTTGGAGGAAAGCGCAGCGACTCGCTTCTGATACATCAGCTCACAGATGCTCTGTACTGCAGACATCACCCTAGGAGTGATGTGGAGAGAGAGCGCCATCTACCCACCCGGAGGGAGCAGGGCCAATTTTGCTCCCTCTGAGCGCCGGCAGCTTGAGGGCAAACCTGAATGAGCTGGGGTTCGAACCTGCGACCTCCCGCTCATAGTGACAGTGCGTTAGACCGCTGGACCACTTGGCGCCAAAGTGCAAAAGTTTAACGAAAGTGCAACATAAACCTATATTTTGTAGATTTAGAAGGGTCTGCCTGTTGTAGATGTGTGTGTCGGATGCTCTGTCGGCGAACTCTTGCATGATTGCGATTTCAAATCGGGTTTCAGCAAAGATACAAACAAAAAAGGTACAGTCCAGACAGTACAAACAACGGTACAAACATTCCAAATGTACCCTCAAAGGTACAACTGTGTACTTAAGCACCAATCGTGCACCTTAAATAGCTTCAAAGGTACACTGAATTCACTTTCTCTGAGGAAAAAGGTACATTTTCATGGTAGTTAAAGTGTTTAAAGGTACATAAACAGAGGCCTCTGAGTGACCATGCAAAGCAGCTTGCAGGCTTGATGGGCTGGATGTTTGAGGGTCTGTGTTAGGTGGCACTAATGTATCTTTTTCTTCCTGTGTTTGTGCGCTTTATGTTGTTTTTTCATTTATCAATGGGAAGTGTGCCTCCAGACATCCCTGGCAAAGACTGGCAATCCTCCTTCCATAAACCTTAATCACACTGCTGTGTACAGCTTCTGTCTTTACTCCAGATGTTAGAATGTAAACTGCTGATTATTTGCAATCAGTGGGAATGCATACGACTATACACGGCACGTATCTGCAACTGTAATTATGGATAGTGACTGATTTTACTGATTGCAATAGTGTTATGCATTGTAGCATATGGGATTAAAAGTGAACAATGGGTTTAATAGCAACCATCGAAAAAAAGCTAGACTAAACAAAAGAAACAGCAAGAAAGATAAGACGTAAACTAAAAGAGAAAGCAGGGTCAAAATCAGCAAAAAAGTGAAGAATCAGGCAGGCAGGCAAACCACAGGAGATCCGAAACAGGAGATGTTGGCAATACTTTGCAAAGCCAATAAGAAAACAGACATGTATTTATACAAAGAGAGCTAATGACAAACAGGTGAGTGTAATCTAGTACTCAGGTGAATGTGAATACTGTGGAATTCGTCTCTAAATGGCTAAAAGCGAACAGTTGAGAAGAACTGATAGAATTTTTGGGGAACGGTGGACATTGGAAATGGGGATATTTTTCCTATATGGACAAAAGTATTGGGACCTACTCATCAAGGTATGAAAACACTTTGATAATTATTTTGTTAAATAATAAATAATTGTCTTTCTACTGCATTTAGCAACAAAAGCATTTGTGAGTTCACACTGTAAGCCCAGATAAGTTGAATTTACTTAAAGTTTTTGAAGAAACCGGTTGCCTTAAAAAAGTTAAGTAATGGGTAATGAAAACTTAAGTTTACATAATTTAGAACATGAAGTGATTACAACTAAAGAACAAGTTTATTTAACTTTCATATTTTTGTTATACTGTTAGACCAGATAAGTTGAGTTTACTTCACTTTTTTTAAGACAATCAGTTTGCTCAATTTTAATAAGTAACAGAGAATGAAGAGGAACTTGATTTATTTGTAAGGTAGCCCAAGGATAATCACTACACACTGATGGTGAGTGTTAATCAGAAACTGACACACTCAGGGAACTACGCTCCAAACTCGGCAAACTCCGAGCTGCCGAAAGAAAATGGCAAAAAAACCAAAAACAAGCAGACCTAAAAAATTATCAACTGCTCCTGGCTTCTTTTTCAGCCAACCTCACTACTGCTAAAGCTGAATTTTATCACAATAAATTCTGCTCTCTCACAGACTCCCGGAAACTATTTGCTACATTTAAATCACTACTCAACCCTCCGCCTCCTCCTCCGGCTACATGCCTTACGGCTGAAACACTTGCCTCATTCTTTACTGGCAAAGTGGCGGCCATCAGCAACCAGTTTACTGATGTAACATGTAGCAGTCCTACTACATCCTCTACTGCCCGGTGTCCCTCCACCGAAGGCGTTGCTTTCTCCTCGTTCACTCCTCTCACTGAGAACGAGACACTGGCTCTCCTAACACGTAGCCGTCCTACTACGTGTCCGCTTGACCCGATTCCTTCAGACCTTCTGCAAACTATCGCACCTGCAATCATTCCGGCTATTACTCACACGATCAATGCCTCTTTAACTTCTGGTGTGTTCCCGACTGCTTTTAAACAAGCACATGTGACACCACTGCTTAAAAAGCCTTCTCTCAACCCCGCCCAGGTTGACAACTACAGACCGGTCTCACTGCTACCCTTTCTCTCTAAAACACTCGAGAGAGCAGTTTTAAATCAGGTCTCTGGCTTCCTCTCCCAGAATGACCTTCTGGACCAGAACCAATCTGGGTTCAAAAAAGGACACTCTACCGAGACGGCTCTGTTGTCTGTGACTGAAGCGTTGAAAACTGCCAGAGCTGCAGGACAGTCCTCAGTGCTCATTCTGCTGGACCTCTCGGCCGCCTTTGACACGGTCAACCACGACTTCCTCCTAACTATACTTTCAAACATGGGGATCGCAGACAATGTGCTGTCATGGTTCAGATCGCACCTCACTGGGCGCTCGTTCAAGGTGTCGTGGCAAGGACAGCTGTCCTCAGCCCGCTCCTTATCCACTGGGGTTCCCCAAGGTTCGGTACTGGGACCCCTTCTCTTCTCCATATACACCACCTCTCTTGGTCAGGTTGTCCGCTCACACGGATTTTCCTACCATTGCTTTGCTGATGACACCCAGCTATACCTGTCGTTCTCACCTGAAGATCACTCAATCTCTGCACGGATATCGCAGTGTCTCTCTGACATATCCTCATGGATGAAGGAGCATCACCTTCAATTAAATCTCTCAAAGACTGAACTTCTGGTTATACCAGCAAAACCATCTTTTCAACACAACTTCTCTATAAGTATCGACTCTCTCTCTCTCTCACCGACAAAGGTTGCTAGGAACCTGGGTGTTCTGGTTGATGACCAACTCTCCTTCACGCACCATGTGGCCTCAGTTGCTCGGTCCTGCCGCTTTGCGCTCTATAACATCCGAAAAATTAGACCGTTCTTGACGCAACAGGCCACCCAACTCCTGGTGCAAGCGGTCGTCATCTCACGCCTCGACTACTGCAATGCCCTGATAACTGGCCTCCCGGCCTGTGTAGTAAAACCACTCCAAATGATCCAGAACGCAGCAGCACGTCTGGTCTTCAACCAGCCAAAACGGGCACATGTCACCCCGCTGCTCATTGAGCTCCATTGGCTACCAGTTGATGCTCGCATCAAATTCAAAACTCTTACAATCGCCTACAAGGTGATGACAGAACAGGCTCCTTCCTACCTGCACTCACTCCTGAAGGCTTACGCTACCTCCCGGCCGCTGCGCTCCTCCAATGAACGTCGCCTCGCTTTGCCAAACAAACATTCACACAAAGCAATCCAGACTGTTCTCATGCAGAGTTCCCCAATGGTGGAACAAACTACCTTCCACTACCAGATCAGGAGAATCTCTCGCTATCTTTAAGAAACTCCTGAAGACAGAGCTCTTCAAAGAGCACTTACTCTCCTAACACCTCTAACACACTAACTACTTCTAACCTCATTTCCTTCTTCCCCTCCTTCACTCCTCTATCCTATTATTCCCCTTTGACCTCCTTTGATCCCTATCCAAAGATGTTTTACCTTTAAACTTATTGTACATTGTACTTGACTATTGTAAGTCGCTTTGGACAAAAGCGTCTGCCAAATGTAATGTAATGTAATGTAAACTGTTGGACACACCCAGTATGCAAATAGATTGTGACAGAAGCCAATGGAAAAGAAGCTGTTAATGAAACAGACTAAACTCAGTTATTATAAGTTGATTCTACTCAAAGATCTCAGTTTGAATGTATAAAATGTGCCCACAAATGTTCAACTAACTCAAAATAGTATTGTTTAGAAATATCCAATTTTATGTAAAACAGACTTAAATCATTTGAATTCAAACAACGTTTACACTGTAAAACATTTCAAGTTGTTTAAACTCAGCAACATAAGTTCTCCTGCTGCCTTAAAAAGCTGAGTTAACTCAACTTGATAAAAACCTTTGTATCAACTCAAGATGTTAAGTTAAACAAGATGTTCAAATACTCATCACTTATTGTTTCAACTTAATGCACTGAGTTAAAACAACTTGGATTTTTTTGTCCTTTTTAAAAAATGATCTGTTTAGTCAAATAAACTAACAATTCATCTTTATTTTAACACACACTTTCAGGTTAATAAAACTTTAGCAATATTCACACAACTTATCGTTTTAAGTTAACCATGGGTATTCCAACATATTTAGTATATTATTTTTTAACTGATAGTGAAACAAGTATAAGAATAAACTCAGTAAAAAATGAACTCTGTAGCTCAAAACCAGCATACTGTGATCGCTAGAAACAGAAAATAAATATAACTTTCTCTTACAGCCTCCAACACTGAGGACTGGTAACTAACAGATATAATACAACGCTGCACGACGAGGATAAGGTAGCTTTGGGCAACAGACAACACAAAGATGGTAAGTAAGGGAGAGGCCACACCCAATATGCAAATATATGGTACCAGGAGCCTATAGGAAAGCTGCATGAACCAACACTGCAGAAAGAGCATTGACACGTGTAGTGACTAAAAGTTGGTTGAAATCACATTTTTTTATTGGCTCAACAAGTTTTTAGGTTGAAGATCTCTGAACTCATTTTATTGAGTTGTTCTGGTTGGTAAGTTCACTCAACTTAATAATATTAGTTCTCCTGACTAAAACACATAATTACTTTTTAGAGTGTAGGTTTAAAGCGCAGTATGTTGGATGATTAACACTCCACCTCATACCCAACTGATTCCCAAAAGTACTTGGTATCTTTTCAAAAAGTACAAAAGTATCTTTTCAAAGAACACAGTTCCACTGCTCCACAGCTCAATGCTGGGGGCTTTATACCCCTCTAGCCCACACCAGTACTTCTTTACAAAGTCTAGACAAATTGGACAAAGCCTTTTGGCAATATGTGGTTGGTTTTCTATGGATTAAACATTGTTCTGGACTATACAGCACAATCTGTCCTAAGGTTAAATCAGATTTTAGAGGTTAGTCAGGCTGCATCTGGTTAAACTGACACTATTTATCAGTATTAGCATTAGCTTATTGGATTGCTAAAAGCTAAAGGTCACATATCATTAGAGACAAATAAGAATCCCCAGCTGCACTTAAGTTGAGACCCCTGTTCTTTAAAGGTCTTTTGACAGCACTGATATACACCTTCATTTACTCATTCACTTTATTCATAATTTATTCCCTCGTTTCCTCAGCCGCTGGAGTTTAACCGATGCATTAAACGATTTCTTTCAGATCTCTGGGCGCGTGCAGATGCCTTATCAACAGCAGGATGACTAAAAAGCCAAAAATTCCCTTCTCCTCGTCTCAGTTTCATGCAAATGCAGTGGTAGTGTGCGGCTGAATGCTCATCCCAGGGCACGAGAGACTGTCTCAAGTTCAGTAAAAGAGGCTTTTGTAGCCGAGTGTAAAGCGTGCATAATTACCAAACTGCTACAGCAGAGGCTCTGACTCTTACAGTACAGCACAGTGTTAATTATAGCATACTCACACACACACACACACATACACACACACATACACACAGTCAGTGGGAGTTCGGGCTGCTCTGCTCACTGAATGGTCCCTTTCACACTGTACATGTTCAGAGTGTCACTGAAATTAATAAATACCCTGAAGAAAACTGGATTAAAAGACAAAACTGATTTATATACAGTATATACAGTAGTTTTACTGTAAAAACTATATGGTAATCAGTTTTCTTTTCAATCCAGTGTCCTTTATATATTTATATTATGAAAGTATATTGTAAAAAAAAAAACCTCAAAATTATATCTATCTATCTCTATCTATCTATCTATCTATCTATCTATCTATCTATCTATCTATCTATCTATCTATCTATCTATCTATCTATATATATATATATATATATATTAATTAATAACCAGTCTTAGGAGACACCTTTTGTGAGTTGTTCTCCAGGAGATATGTACTGTTCACAACTAAAAAATAGGGGTGTTCTAAAAATTTTGACTGGTAGGGTATATTAGTATATTAGTTTCAGTATTTTATATGCATTTTTCACTTCAGCTTTTCCTTAATTGCTGACAGTATCAACCCAAGATATTGAGGAGTTGGACAATGAAACTGAAACACCTGTCATTTTAGTGTGGGAGGTTTCGTGGCTAAATTGGAGCAGCCTGGTGGCCGATCTTCATTAATTGCACATTATTGCACCAGTAAGAGCAGAGAGTAAAGGTTCAATTAGCAGGGTAAGAGCACAGTTCTGCTCAAAATATTGCAATGCACACAACATTATGTGTGACATACCAGAGTTTAAAAAAGGATAAATTGTTGGTGCATGACTTGCTGGCGCCTCTGTGACCAAGACAGCAAGTCTTTGTGATGTATCAAGAGCCACGGTATCCAGGGTAATGTCAACATATAACCAAGAAGGACCAACCACATCCAACAGGATTAACTGTGGACGCTGTAAGAGGAAGCTGTCTGAAAGGGATGTTCGGGTGCTAACCCGGATTGTATCTAAAAAAACATAAAACCACGGCTGCCCAAATCACGACAGAATTCAATGTGCACCTCAACTTTTCTGTTTCCACCAGAACTGTCTGTCACCACAATAAATTATTGTGCTCTAAAACCAGGTGTTTCCGTTTCATTGTCCAACCCCTGTAGTTCTATATTATTTTGTGTGATCAACTTCATAGCATTTGTTAACGTGAACTGATTAATAAAATGGACACTGTATAGTCCAGACCAAGGATGAAAATGACCGTTCCAAGTCCATGCATTTTTCAACAAGACAGTGGAAAAGCACATGCTGCACACATTACAAAGGGTATAGGAACTGGACATGTCCTCTATTTGAAATAAAAGACTATAGTTGAAAATGTTGGGAGTCATACACAGCCTTTCCTAATGATCAGCACTGGCACTGATGTAACTCCAGGCATCTTTAATTATACCTTTCCACCCATCAGGCCTGAAGTATGCCTGTTATATTATCCCAGAATAGATACAGCTGTCAGCTGTCATTAAAGCAAGACCTCAGAGCTAATAAGGTATAAAAAGTGATTTGAGCATGACATTAAATAACACTGTCTCGATGACTTCATGGGCCCTTCTTGGCGCATGCACAAACATCCTGCTGATTGGAGGGTTTAATAATTGTATTTTACATTGCCTCTTTGAAGACACCATTCATTATGGACGTGTTCACACTGGGCAATCTGTACTGGTTTAGTTGAGCTCAGGCATGGAACGTGCCCTGTGTTATTGTTAACTATGCTTGAGTATGTAGCACATAGTGGTTCAGCGTCTAAGTGCTGGTCTGAATCCCTATCATGCAGCTTGCCATCAGCTGCCAGAGCCCTGAGAGAGCACAACTGGCCTTGCTTTTTTGGGTGGGTAGATAGTGCTCTTTCCACATTACTTCCAGGTTGATGTTGATCAGCACAATGCATCAGTAAATTTTGCATTTCATTTGTAAATCAAGGGACCAGAGTCTGGAAGAAGAGAGACACACAGTCCAAACTGCTTGAGGTCTAGTGTGAAGTTTCCACAATCAGTGATGGTTTGGAGGGACATGTCATCTGCTGGTGTTTTTACATTACATTACATTACATTATATTATATTTGGCAGACGCTTTTGTCCAAAGCGACTTACAATAATGAAGTACAAAAGTAATAGGAATTAAGATAACCCATTTTTAGATAGGGCTTAAAGGAGGTCAAAGGGAAATAAAGGGATAGAGAAGTGAAGGAGGGGAAGAAGTAAATGGGGTTAGAAGTAGTTAGTGTGTTAGAGGTGTTAGGAGAGTAAGTGCTCTTTGAAGAGCTCTTTCTTCAGGAGTCTCTTAAAGATAGTGAGAGATTCTCCTGATCTGGTAGTGGAAGGTAGTTTGTTCCACCATTGAGGAGCTCTGTATGAGAACAGTCTGGATTGCTTTGTGTGAATGTTTGGTTTGGCAAAGCGAGGCGACGTTCATTGGAGGAGCGCAGCGGCCGGGAGGTAGCGTAAGCCTTCAGGAGTGATCAGTGCAGGTAGGAAGGAGCTGTTCTGTCATCACCTTGTAGGCGATTGTAAGAGTTTTGAATTTGATGCGAGCATCAACTGGTAGCCAGTGGAGCTCAATGAGCAGCGGGGTGACATGTGCCCGCTTTGGTTGGTTGAAGACCAGACGTGCTGCTGCGTTCTGGATCATTTGGAGTGGTTTTACTACGCAGGCCGGGAGGCCAGTTAGCAGGGCATTGCAGTAGTCGAGGCGTGAGATGACGACCGCTTGCACCAGGAGTTGGGTGGCCTGTTGCGTCAGAAACGGTCTAATTTTCCTGATGTTATAAAGTGCAAAGAGGCAGGATCGAGCAACTGAGGCCACATGGTGCGTGAAGGAGAGTTGGTCATCAACCAGAACACCCAGGTTCCTAGCAACCTTTGTCGGTGAGAGAGAGAGAGAGTCGATACTTATAGAGAAGTTGTGTTGAAAAGATGGTTTTGCTGGTATGACCAGAAGTTCAGTCTTTGAGAGATTTAATTGAAGGTGATGCTCCTTCATCCATGAGGATATGTCAGAGAGACATGACGATATCCGTGCAGAGATTTATCTTCAGGTGAGAATGACAGGTATAGCTGGGTGTCATCAGCAAAGCAATGGTAGGAAAAGCCATGTGAGTGGATAACCTGACCTAGAGAGGCGGTGTATATTGAGAAGAGAAGGGGACCCAGTACCGAACCCTGGGGAACCCCAGTGGATAGGGAGTGGGCTGAGGACAGCTATCCTTGCCACGACACCTTGAACGAGCGCCCAGTGAGGTATGATCTAAACCATGACAGCACATTGTCTGAGATCCCCATGTTTGAAAGTATAGTTAGGAGGAAGTCGTGGTTGACCGTGTCGAAGGCGGCCGAGAGGTCCAGCAGAATGAGCACTGAGGACTGTCCTGCAGCTCTAGCAGTTTTCAACGCTTCAGTCACAGACAACAAAGCCCTCTCAGTAGAGTGTCCTTTTTTGAATCCAGATTGGTTCTGGTCCAGGAGGTCATTCTGGGAAGGGAAGCCAGAGACCTGATTTAAAACTGCTCTCTCGAGTGTTTTAGAGAGAAAGGGTAGTAGTGAGACCGGTCTGTAGTTATCAACCTGGGCGGGGTTGAGAGAAGGCTTTTTAAGCAGTGGTGTCACATGTGCTTGTTTGAAAGCAGTTGGGAAAACACCAGAAGTTAAAGAGGCATTGATGGTGTGAGTGATAGCCGGAATGATTGCAGGTGCGATGGTTTGCAGAAGGTCTAAAGGAATCGGGTCAAGCGGACACGTAGTAGGACGGCTACGTGTTAGGAGAGCCAGTGTCTCGTTCTCAGTGAGAGGAGTGAACGAGGAGAGCGCAACGCCTTCGGTGGAGGGACACCGGGCTGCAGAGCATGTAGTAGGACTGCTACATGTTACATCAGTAAACTGGTTGCTGATAGCTGCCACTTTCCCAGTAAAGAATGATGCAAGTGTTTCAGCAGTAAGGCATGTAGCTGGAGGAGGAAGAGGAGGGTTCAGTAGTGATTTAAAAGTAGCAAATAGTTTCCGGGAGTCTGTGAGGGAGCTGAATTTATTGTGATAAAATTCAGCTTTAGCAGTCGTGATGCTGGCTGAGAAGGAAGCCAGGAGCAGTTGGTAGTTTTTTAGGTCTGCTTGTTTTTGGTTTTTATGCCATTTTCTTTCGGCAGCTCGGAGTTTGGAACGTAGTTCCCTCAGTGAGTTATTTTTTAGCCATGGCTGCGGTTTGCTAGAGCTAATGGCTTGAGATGTAAGAAGACAGAGGTTGTCCAAACAGGAGCTTAGTGTGGAGCAGAGTGTATCGGTGGCATCATTTACATTGAGTGATGAAAATGAGCCTGGTGGAGGCATGTTGTCAGTCACCAGCGAGGAGAACTGGTCTGCTGAGATATCTCGTAAATTTTGCTGGAACGAGACCATCGTAGGAGTAGCCGTGGGTTTGTTTGAAATATGAATATTGAGTTTCATGAAGTAGTGATCCGAGAGGTGCAAAGGAGTGACAGTTAAAGAGTCGGTGTCACAGTTACGAGTGAAGATCAGGTCTAGATGTTTGCCAGCTTTATGTGTTGGAGGGCTGGGGACCTACTCCAGTTCGAAAGACTGCATGAGGAATGAGAAGTCTGTAAAGTTGGTACTGTCGTTGTGGATGTTCATATCCCCTATAATGAGCATGGGACAATCTTGCTCAGGGATGGGAGACAGTAGCATGTCAAGTTCGTGTGTGAACTCGCCCATTTGTCCAGGAGGACGGTAGATAACAATAATGGCAAGTTTTGCTGGAGTATTAACCAGTGTGGCATGATACTCAAATGAATTGTATGAGTTTGCAGGTAGTAGAGGAGTATGTTTTAATGTATGTTTTGGTGTTGATCCACTGTGTTTTATTATCAAGTCTAAAGTCAGTGCAGTTTTGTTTTTTCCTGAAAATCTTACAGCACTTCATGCTTCCCTCTGCTGACAACTTTTATGGA
Source organism: Astyanax mexicanus (assembly GCF_023375975.1). Classification (NCBI taxonomy): domain Eukaryota; kingdom Metazoa; phylum Chordata; class Actinopteri; order Characiformes; family Acestrorhamphidae; genus Astyanax; species Astyanax mexicanus. Next base: position 34,900,796 of record NC_064416.1, on the reverse strand, counting down.
GATGCGGATTTCATTTTATATAATACTCTAACTTCCTGAGATATTGACTTTTTTATAGGGTTTTTATTGGCTGTAAGCCATAATCATTAGCAATAAAAGAAATAAACATTTAAAATAGATCACTCTGTGTGTAATACATCTATATAATATAGTATGAGTTTTACATTTTGAACTTAATTACTGCACTCTAAAAAGTGATTTTGTGTTTTAGTCAGGAGAACTAACATTATCAAGTTGAGTGAACTTACCGGCCAGAACAACTCAATAAAATGAGTTCAGAGAACTTCAACCAGAAAACTTAAAAATGTTTGTTGAGCCAATGAAAAAAATCTGATTTGAACCAACTTTGAATCACTACACGTGTCAATTCTCTTTCTACAGTGTTGGTTCATACAGCTTTCCCAATTTGCATCTTGGGTGTGGCCGCTACATTACTTACCATCTATGTGTTGTTTGTTGCCTAAAGCTACCTTATCCTGGGCATGAAGGAATATAATATATATGTTGCTTGCCAGTTCTCAGTGTTGTAGGCTGTGACAGCAAGTTACCATTATTCTGTACTTCCTCTGTGATTCCTTGGCTTGGAGCTACAGAGTTCATGCAGTTTATTCTTATGCTGCTATATTGGCAGTTACATAATAATATTCTGATATATATATATATGTTTATGTGCGTACTAAATGAACTAAATTTTTTATGTTCACAGAACTTGAAAAAACTGATTCAAGTTATCATCTAGCTTTGAGTCAGTTAAGTTGAATAAACTTAAAATTTTATGTATTTACAGTTTTAAGAGTTAAGTTGAACCAATTAATATTTTTTACAGTGTGAAGTAAAGTAACTTTTCAATGATATACATTTTTTTTGAGGTTCACTAATATACGACATTTAGTCAGTTGCCCCTGGTAGTGAAACGAAGGGATACTAACTAACAGCTTAGCAATATGTGCAGGACATCCTGCATCCACATGTGTAGCTTCTTATAGCAGGGCTTCCAACTGGCCCTTTTTCAGCAGGATAATGCTCACCCACACACAGCAAGGGTTCCTTATTACCATATTGCAACACTTCTTTGTTCTGCCTGATTGCCAGCTTAATATCCATTCGAGCATTTATGGGAGCCTACGAGTGTGCAGCATCTACAGCATCTACAATTTCAGTAAGTGTTATATTTATCCCGGGTGCTGTTTCTAACTGTGACCCAGAGAATGATCTTTTATGTGGATGTCAGACGGTGGCGGAAAATCAGAGGCTGTAGACCTAATGAGATCATCAGTTTCTACCCAGTAGATAAAACCCCATCTCTTTCCAGTTTCACAGATAATTGTGGAGCAGTGCTGAGCACAGCTGTGCTGGAGACAGAATTGTTTTATTTCCTCACTTATTTTTTTATAGGGTCACAGAATGAGTGCTTTATTTCTCTCTCTCTCTCTCTCTCTCTCTCTCTCTCTCTCTCTCTCTCTCTCTCTCTCTCTCTCTCTCTCTCTCTCTCTCTCTCTCTCTCTCTCTCTCTCTCTCTCTCTCTCTCTCTCTCTCTCTCTCTCTCTCTCTCACTCAGCTGTTGTTTGGCTGTGCTCAGATGATCCAGTTCAGGATAAAAGAGAATTAGGGGTCCAAGCAGTAAAAAAAATACTTTAATTCATACTGCTATATTAAGCAGTATAAGCAGTGGTGGCACTTCTGGATTCCCAGACAAAGAACTAGGCCAAAAAAAAAACGTCAGAGAAAGCAGGAGGGCTCCCTATAACCACAGCACCTAACGCCATCTATGAGTGAATAATCCAGCTCAGAAAAAAACATAAGCATCATGTATGAACCACCTCAACTCAGCTGTGCCTGTTTGTATTGTGGTTATATATGCTATTTGAGTCTGGCTGTTAGCATCACAGCTAAACTGCTCCAACCCAACCAGATCAGGGTCAGATGCTGCATTTGTTAGCATCTCTATTTTACCATGGCTGTTAGCAATCTGGCTAAAGCAAGAGCACATCTGTATGCATAGCTTTTATAATATGTTAGAATATATGCAGCTGCCATCATCATCATTAAAGCAAGACCTCAGAGTTAATATGATATAAAAAGTGATTTGAGCATGTCATTAAAGAAATCATTGTCTTGATAAATGCAATGGCCCTTCTTGGCATGAGCATTAACTTTTAGAAAGAACAAAATCCAGGACTAGAATCTGGATTAAAAGTTCTGTCTTTAATACTTAACCAGAACTGGGAATATATCTTACTGCCATAAGACTACTGTAAAACAGGTATTGACTACATCATTTTACTAAGCCATCTTGAGTAACTTTTACAGCCTTAAACACTAAGGCTTAGCAGCTGCACCAACTTATAATAAAAGTAAGCACATAAGGGAAGGTAGCCTGGGGGGAATAGCTGCTCATGGATGGTGAGTAATGGTTAGGGGGCAACACCCACTATGCAAATAAATGGGCAGAGGAGCCAATAGGAAATAGGAAAGGTGTTTTACTCATTAATGCTGCACTACACAAGCATAAGACTCACCCTAAAGGTTACCATATTAAATCACGCCCGTCAGTATAACTTAACTGAATCAATCCACCTTAACTCAAACTATACCCAAAAGTAGATTTTATACAGTTGATCTGAGTGTTTATCTCAAACAATTACTTTTAAATTAGTTTGATCTTATTAGGTTAAGTGTGGTATAATTTCTGTGGTATTTAAGTTATGATAATTAATTGATTTAAGCTGTAGCGCATTCTCATTCAAAATATTGCTTTACTTCAACTACAAGTCAATTACACTTTTTACAATGTAGAAATACTATCAGTATCAGCTTTATTTACTGCGCTGTAGACCCTCTATTTCTCTGAACTCAAATAAATTAAGTCTGTCTCACGTAAAAATTGGATATTTTCAAAAACTAAACTGTTTTAGTCAGCTGAACATTTATGGCCACATATACATTTAAACAGAGATCTTTCAATTCTAAATTTAGTCTGTTGCCATTGGCAGTTTTTTTTCCATTGGCTTCTGTCACAATCTATTTGCATACTTGGTGTGTCCCCCAGTTTCTGACTAACACTCACCATCAGTGTGTAGTGATTCCCCCAGTATACCTTGTAGTTATGCGTTGGCTAATTGTTTGTTGTCTGTGTTTTTGGTTGAAAGAATGAGTTTTATCTTCTGGTATTATAGTATTTGCAGTATATGTTTTGTAAATAAGTTATGTAATAACGTTTGGGGAAATCCTAATTTAAAGTGTTCATCTGTGTTAAATTCACTGTACCTAAAATTTACAATTTATGCTTTATGGTAAATATTCAGTTTAATTCATAAATTATATTATTAATCCCAATTAGTTTAATGTTATCAACAGACAGGAAATGTCCTTATAGCCCATGTTTGTCTTGCTTGCTCATTTCTTAGTCCTTTTTGTTGCTATCTTGTTTTCCCTCTCATGTGTGAGTAGTAGTAGTTGAAGTAATGCAATATTTTGAATGAGAACAAGGTAAAAACAGTTCTACAACTTAAATCAATTAAGTTATCATAACTTAAAACCCACAGAAATTTGGGAATACATAACCTAATAAGTGTATCTTATGTTTGTGTAGTGCAGCATTAATGAGTAAAACACCTTTCCTCTCGGCTCCAGCGGCCATCTATTTGCATACCGGGTGTCAGGCCCACCTTTACTCACCATCCATAAGCATCTATTCCATTATGTGTTCTGTATTAGTGTATAAGGTGTTGCAATTGCCAGGTCTCGGTGTTGGCGGCTCTAAAAGCTAATTATCCTTTTCTCTGTAGTGTTAAATTATAGTGTTGTAATCGCCTCTTCTATGAAACTCTATTAAATATTTTAACTTATGCAACGGTGAACAAATTGGCACAATGAAAACCTGCAGAAAAAAAAATAATGTCCAATATTCTGTATGATAATTCCATTTGTTTGGTTTCAGTTTTAGCTTCAGACAAAAGAAAAATAAAAACGGGACACTCCATAATTAATAATATTTGTATTATTCATTTTATAATCTTCCACTTCTGTACAACTATGCTCTCTGTGTGTAAGGTCTCTATTTCTGAAAATGAAACAACGCTGAATTCTCGCCTCACTGTGTACATCATGTAAGCTGTGAAGCTGGACCGTATGTCGGGCAGGAACCGTGTTTTCTGCTCTGCGGTGCTTGTCCATGTTTATTTCAGTGAAATCATAGTGATATGGTCACAATCTGCTGGAATATGATGCAGCTAATATAGCCAATATAGCTGCATTTCCATAACTCTGAGTAATCCCTAAAGAAAAAAGGATACCACTATTTAAAATGTCATAGGATAGCATTATTAAATTTTCCACCTTAGATAAACTTGCACTGCAAAAAATCCATTGGTAAAACTAGACAAAATATATGTAAATTGAGATGTAAATGCTTAAATTAAGCAAAAAAATCTGCCAATGGGGTGAGCAATTTTTTCTTAGTAAGATTTTTTTTTTTTTTAAATAAGCAATTAAAAACTTTCAAAATGAGTGAAATAAGCTTAAATCAAGCAAAGGTTATGTATTTTGTGCCTTAAATGTTTACACTAGAAGCAGTATAACTTGACTAGTAATTTTCTGTGCTTATTTAAAGTTCAAATTACTTAAAATAAAATTAAGCTCATATTCCTAAAACAAGTAAAGCAATTTTACACTTATGATGCTTAGTAAGACAAAAATTCTTATCAGAAGAAAAAAAGCAAGAATAAAAATAAGATTTATTGCCCTGAAATTAGATAATTTCACTTGCTAAGATCAATATTTTTGCAGTGTGTCAATTATATATTTCGGTTATCTGCCTGATTTTTGTGTTGTTGGCTATAAGAACAAACATCAACAAGCATCTACACTGTAAAAAAAAAAAAAAAAAACATTGGCTAAACGTAAAAAAATATAAGTAATCAATCAAACTAAATATTTGCCATTGGCCCAATATAAAAAATATATATATTTGATTCAACCTGATTATTTTTACTCCGTGCAAGCTATTCTTTTAGATTGGGTAAATTTTACATATTAAAGCAACTGATTATTTTATATTGTTGTTTGTTCACACAACAAAAAACGTATTAGCTCAATATTTTTTTTCAAGTTCTATGGACTTAAATAGTTTAGTTTGTTTAGTGCATATATATATATATATATATATATATATATATATATATATATATATATATATATATATATATATATAGGAACACAGAATAAAGTTAATGTGCTCTTACAACACTACAACACTGAGGGCTGACAAGCAACCCATATATTACAATTTCTGCACGCCCAGGATAAGGTAGCTTTGGGCAACAGACAACACAAAGATGGTAAGTAAGGGAGAGGCCACATCCAATATGCAGATATATGGTGCCAGGAGCCTTATGGGAAAGCTGTATGAACCAACACTGTAAAAAGAGCATTGAAATGTGTAGTGACTTGGTTCAAATCACATTTTTTATTGGCTCAACAACCTTTTTTAAGTTTTCAGGTTGAAGTTCTCTGAACTGAGTTTATTGAGTTCTACTGACTGGTAATTTCACTCAATATTATTAGTTCTCCTGACACAGAATTACTTTTTAGAGTGTAGTATAAGCAGAGAAACTTTGCCCACTCTTGGTATTATTCTACCAATTGGTTTCATGAGGCAGAATCTGGAACGGTTCTCCAACTCCCTTAAGATTCCTAAAGGTACTGAGCTCCTATTAACTGCATTTTATCCCCTTTTTTTTCTGTTCCAGCTCATTCCAAACCACCTGGGTTGGGTTTTTAATATCTGATGTTTGTGTAGGTCAAACACATTTACTCACTTACTGCAAACAGCATGTGTTCTCTGATCGTTTTGAAGTATTTAATATTAATGAGAATGCATGTCCAAACTTTTGACAGGAACTGTCCCTTTACAATCTGTCCACATCCTGTTTCTACACGTATTATTATTGCTACAAGAACATTATGATTTATTATAAAAGTGTAAAAAGCTACTGATTATTAGCATGAAACTGTTCAATTTCCACTGGATTTATCTCAGGCAGGGGTACACAATTGAACACACTCATAATTATGTGTAAAACAATTAGTCATTTTCTCACTGAACATCAGTCAGTCTGTAATGTGTTTAAAGGGAGGTGGAGCTAAAGGAAAAATATATAAAAAGCATTTTGGAATAAATACCAGTGAAAATCACACCTTACTAGATAAATTGCACACAGAAGCTTTTATTGTTATTCAGCTGATTAGTATTAGTTCCTGTGTTTTCTATCATTATAAAGTTTAAACCTGTTTATCTGGACCTTCAAGAAAAAATAAATAGTTTAGGAATAAAGTAAAATATTAAGTACAGGTGAAAGTTCAGAACTCTGCAGAAGACTGTAATTAAACTTTTGACAAAATTGACCAAATTACAAATCTTCACCAAATTTCACAATTTCAAAACGTCTGCTATGTATTTCCTCTTGAGTCAGTCGCAACATTTAATCACAGATCCTGAGGGAGAGGATCCACCACTTGTAGATGTCCTATTGTTTGTTCAGACACTAGAGGGCACTCCTGAGAGAGAACAAAATCAATGCTCTCTGGAGCCTTTTGTGCAATTTGTGAATAATTTATCACTTTCCTGCAAAAACACTTGTTTTCTCAACACAAACAGTATGAAACATTTCAACACTGCTGATGAATGCAACATTTATAAAGCTTTCTAACATCTTTTTTCATTGCTTTTTCATTGAACACATTCTAGGTTTTACAAACCTAAAGATACATCCCTGCTGTAAAATGATTTCAGAAGAAATCAATTCACTCCGATCAGTAAGGGCATCAATAATAAGGAAACTCTTTTGGGTTAATGGCAGAGTTAGAAATAAGTCAGGTTACTCATAAAGGGAACTGACAAATCCAGGCATTTTGACTTTCCTTGACTTTGGGCAAGAAGCAATTGGAATGAATCCACAATGTTGATGTTGAGACTTAATCATCAGTACATGCAGGACACTTGCATCCTGAGGATTTACACAGGCAGGAAGATACACATCCCTCAAAATTATTCCGCATTATCTGAGTCAACCACTTAGATCTGATGATGCTATCACACCTACCTTTTTGGCACAGACTAGGACTGCACAATTTTTGAAATATATAACAATTTCCCTTACTGAGTCACTGAGTCATTGAGTCACTGGCTAGTCATGTTAAAATGTACAGTACAGTATATGTTTTTTCCACTGAGAGGTAAAATTGTGTTGTTTCGTGTTTTTGTGTGTTTACTTAAAATATTATTAAAACAGGAAGCAGAGTGAACACAGAACTTGCTTTTAAATTTAAGCCATTTCACCATAAATGACCTTGCGGATACATTTTGTTTCCAGGGCATTAGCTTGATGCTAGCTTAATCTGTCCATACACTACACGACTTTTAACAGACTGAAGTCTGACACCTTCTCACAGCTAAAGACTAGCCACAGGCTAAGATTTTACAAAGACTGGGGCTCACTAACTGCATACTGCAACTGGATTCTTTCTGAGATTATTTCCCATCATGCTTCTACGTTGAATTTACTTAGAAAAATTGAGGAAACCGGTTGCCTTAAAAAAGTTAAGTAATGGTTAATGAAAATAACTTAGAACAACAAGTTAATACAATTTAATGGAATGTTGATTTGACTTTTTTTATCTTTGTTATACTGTAAGACCACATAAGTCGAGTTAACTTAACTTTTTTAAGGCAGTTGGTTTGCTCAAGCTTTTTAAGTAATGTGGAATGAAAACTTGAGGCAACATAAATTAAACCATCAAGTTATTACAGTTAAAGGGGAACATGATTTATTTGTAAGATAGCCCAGGGGGAATCACTACACACTGATGGTGAGTGTTAGTCAGAAACTGTTGCACACACCCAATATGCAAATAGATTGTAAAAGAAGCCAATGGAAAACAAGCAGTTAATGGCAACAGACTAAACTCAGTTATTATAAGTTGGTTCAACTCAAATGTCTCAGTTTGATTGTATTTGTGCCCACAAATGTTCAACTAACTCAAAATAGTTGAGTATTGTTTAGAAATATCCAATTTTATGTAAAACAGACTTAAATCATTTGAGTTCGAACAGCAGATTACAGTTTACAGTGGACTCACCTTTTAGTCAGGAGAACTAATATTATCAACTTGAGTGAACTGACCGGTCAGTAAAACTCAATAAAATGAGTTCAGTGAACGTCAATCTGAAAACTTCAAAATGTTTGTTGAGCCAATTTAAAAAAATGTGATTTGAACCAACTTTTAGTAAACTACATTTTTTACTCATTCAGCTTTCCCATAAGGCTTCTGGCAACATATATTTGCATATTGGGTGGGGCCTCTTCCTTACTTACCATCTTTGTGTGGACTTCTGTTGTCCCAATATTATGCTGTCAGTATTGGCAGTTCTATAAAAATGTGCTAAATATTTTGACCAACCTATGTATACATAATAAAGAAATGAAATCAATGGTTTAGCTTTGGCTCAGTTAAGTTGAATAAGCCTACAATTGTATAACTTTACAAAGTCAAATCTAAATTATAACTTGACAGAGTGAAATTAATATTCTTTTTTCAGTGTAATGCACTGTTAGCATTCCAGCTACCCAAATACTCCAACATTGATACTGTAGCATTAGCACACCAACTACCTATCTTGTCCAACATCACTACCATAATATCAACTGTGGCTTTTAACTCACTGGTTTGTATAAGGCAGGCAAACTTGAGTGAACAGACTTTCCTAACAGCTTGTCGCTAATACCCCGTTTACACCTAGTCATTTCATGAGACTGGTATTTAAACTGTATCCTGATGTATCCTGATGTTAACACCATGGTAATGTTAATCCCATATATCCTCCCATTAACCCACTTCACTAAATATTAATACTGAAGCAATACAGCACTAGCGATTACATCATCAAACCACACAAAGCCACGTTAATCAGGATACCAAGCGGTGGCCAAGTCAAGTGACCAGCATTCTGACAGGATGTCTTTGTCCTTTTGTTAATGGCCGAGACACAGGAAATAAACTCTGGTCACATCATCCTGATGATACAGATTATGTGTGTGTGTGTGTGTGTGTGTGTAATTATACGACAGCCAGTATAGAGGCTGTTAGAGATGATGAATGGGCATGCTGCCGTTTAGACTTTGTATGGATGTGTGTGTGGGTGTTTGATTGTGTGTGTGTGTGGTTAGCAATATTACCACCTCCTACATACTGCTGCCACTACATCCTGTTCCTTATGCCAGCCTCATTGGCCTTAACCTGGAGGTCACCTCCAACTGACAGAGGAGGAGAACAGAGAGCAGAACAAAGGACAGCTCATTAAACCCAAGCTGAGAACCAGCAGATAACATAGAGAGTGAGAGAGAGAAAGAAAGAAAGAAAGAAAGAAAGAATGAAAGAAAGAAAGAAAGAAAGAAAAAAAGAAAGAAAGAAAAGATAAAAGTTACTAGGATCAATAAATGATTGGTCACATATATATTGAGCTACAAATACAGGAATAATGTATGTAATGTAATGTATGCATTTGTAACCCAACATGCCAGATGTCTCTGCACAACATAGCAGAGTTGTAGAGGTTCCTAATGGAGCCCTGTGATAATCCTATCCCATACAGTTTGAATATTCTAATGCACGTCCTGCAGATTTTGCGGTAGAGGTGTAAGAATATTAATATCACATTCAACAGCATTCCACTCAGATAATGCTGAGTCACTCCTAGCGCTTTTCCACCAAAAGAACTCTGGTTCTTGACCCAGTTCCATTCGGACCTACTTTTGTTGGTGTAAACACGACAAACCGGTTTAAAATTAGGTTCGCGAACCAGAACCGTGCCGGTTCTACATCGGTGGAAAAGCACCATCCATGACAGTCTGGCACAACTACCCACCAGGATTCAATCCTGAAGACATTACAGTAAAACTTTTGAAAACCATAAATTTCATTTATTTAATAAACTATTTTGTTACACTTCAAAAAGCTTGTATGATTCACAGTAAAATAAATACAATTGTCAGAATTAACTGTACTGAATATGAGGCAATGTAAATGTTCTCCCTTTTTTTTTGCAATTTAGCTAGGCCAATTGTTCCATTCAACTGCCATCTACTCAGCTGTATATCCCCTATCACTAGTGATGCCACAACACAAGGAGGGTAAAGACTAGCACATGCCTCCTCTGATACATGTCAAGTCATTCAGCCACTGCCTATTTTCAAACTGCTGCTGATGCATCATTGCCGAGTAGCATCACAGTGCACCCGGACGAAAGCGCAGCGACTCAGCTCTCATACATCAGCTTAAGGACACCTAGTGCTGACTTTGTGCTGATTGACATCACTCGAGGAGTGATGAGGGTAAAGGCCAGTTGTGCTCTCTAGGGGCTCTGACAGCTGATGGCAAGGTGCATGACTGGGATTTGAACCAGTGATCTCCTGATCATAGTAGCCGTGCTTAGCCTGCTGGACCACTCGAAGTTTTCAGGGTGAAGTTCTCTGATCACATTTTATTGAGTTGTACTGGCCGGTAAGTTCACTCAATTTAATAATATTAGTTCACGTGACTAAAAAAACTAAATCACTTTTTAGAGTGTACTTTTTCACAGCACTGTACAGAATTATTTCATGAAATCAAATGATTTGCATACATTTAAAAAAAAAAAAAAACAGTCTTTTCTTGTCATTTTATGTCTTTTTTTCCAGAGAACAATTCTAGCCGGAAGCTGCCAGTTACAATCATTACAACTCACTGGGCTGTCCACTGGGAGTGGTAATGCCTTTATGATGTAATACACAACTTTAGAAATGGAATATTTTAGCCATCTGTACCCACTATCAGGCCGTACTCCAGCTACCACATTCATAATGAATTTGCAGGTTTATTTAATGACTCACTTTTACCCAAACTACAGCAGTTCTAGATCTGCTGAGAGAGTGCCAGGGATGCCAGTGGAGCACAGTCTGAATGATGCTAATTGGTGTAGTGTGGGCTCCTTCACTTGTTTGCAAGATCTAACATGTTTGGACATGTCCTGATGTCCTGAGGAAGTGATTCTTTTACTCGACTGTTCCACTAAAGCACAGTTTCACTCCATTTATCTGTGCCATTCATGCAGTCAGTGCAGCACTACGGTCGTCAGCACACCATCGCTCCATCTCACTTGTTGTAATTAGTCCACTGAGCTACACCTCATTAATCATCAGATAAAAAAGTCAGAAATCCATTTCCAGATGGAAACACAGATTGGGTGCTCAGCTTAAATTCCACTTATTCCACTTTCAGACAATAACTTACTGTAGCTACTTGGTCATTAGGCTTAATTGTTTTTTTTTGCCAGGTGGTTGCTATGGTATACAAGGTACATTGTAAAAAATTGTATGTGAGTAGTAGTTGGAATAATGCAATATTTTGAATGAAAACAAGGTCAAATCTAACTGCTCTATTACTTGAATTAATTCATTTATTGTAACTTAATTACCACAGAAATTTGGAAAACCCTAACCTGATGTCATAATTTATAATCATTTGAGATACACTCTCAGACCAGTTCATTAAGTTCAATATTTGGGCATAGTTTGAGTTGGATTGGGGTGGATTGATTGATTTCAGTAAAATATGGTAACCTTTAGGGTCTGCCTTGTGTTTGTGTAATGCAGCATTAATCAGTGAAACACCTTTCCTATTGGCTCCTGCACCCAATTTATTTGCATACTGGGTGTCACGCCCAGTGTTGGGAAGTAACGGATTACATGTAACGGCGTTACGTAATCAGATTACAAATTATGAGTAACTGTAATCCGTTACAGTTACTGCTTCAGTAAATGGTAATCAGATTACAGTTACTCTGCTAAAATAAAAGGATTACACTGCGGTACTTCCCTATTTTTGCTCTTCCAATCCAACAGTGACAAAACGCAAATAACATTTTGCGGTGAATCGCTCTGATATGACAGGGAACTGTCTGCCCCTCCTCCCGTCTCGCTGCACACACACACACACACACAGGGAGGAGGGGCAGACAGCGGCTCCGCACACACAACAACACGAAATTAACTGACATTTTGGTCAACGAATAAAAACGAGACGAAAATGTTTGGCAGGGACGAAATCCAATCAGACTGATTTAGTTCTGTGAAAGGTAGGGACCAGTTAGGAAGAGATCCAATCACTGCTATTTTAGCGAAGGTGGAGAGGCGGGATAAGCGGGGTACTCAACCAATCAGTACCCGCCTCTCCTGCAGTAGCGCCGCGCGCTCAGTTACAAACCCGGGAATTAACCTGTCGTTACGGAGCTCGACTGGAAGTTAACTCGACAGTGTTCAGCAGGCAGAGAGATAGTAAAAACAAGATAACGTGTAAACCGCGTGGAGCGACTTCATCTCCGGTAAAAACACCACTAATCTTTCAGCTTCTGCAGACCAGAGTCACACAGATCTCCATGCAGAGATCAGCGTTTTAATACATGAGCTGATGGGGTGTTTAACTCGGCAGTGCACTAAAACACAGAACTGATACAGAACCCTAACTCATTAAGATCCGATCATCTGCTTAGTCTCACACTGGGAAAGATATAGCTAGTGTTAAAGCAGGAACAGGTCAGAAAGGAACTCAATAATATATCCAAAATAAAACAATAAAATAAGTGAATCTATGAACCCAAAAGTCTGTGTAAATTCCTTACAGCACTTTCTCATAAGTTTCTCACTTTAACTCATGAAGTCTCTCAGTACATCCTGAGAGCACCTCTACAGCACAGTGTGTGAAGGTGTGTTTTTGATCTCATTTATAGACTGTAGCTCCAGTAGGTGTGCTGGGTTAGTGCTGGAGATAAAACTAGATCATTTAAAAGCTGTTTTTGCATCTACAGCTCTGTTTAAACTATAATTTAACTATTCAGATGTTTTATGACCTGATTTCTAGAGCAAAATTTTAAATGTAAAATATGTATAGTCACACACCTACAATAATAATAATAATATACATTAAATCATATATAAATATATTTCATTTTCAAACATTAACAATATTACTCAAGTGGTTATTAAACGTTTCATTTCGTATAAGTGTATAGTTAATAATTCAAGGGAACTGATTAACAAGCATTTACATTTACACCCTTTACATTTTAGTCGACTAAATTTACTGTAATTTTAGTAGACTATATTCTTATAACATTAAGTTGACAAAAAACATTTCAGATGACTAAATTGTGACTAAAACTAAATGCTATTTTCGTCACAAGACTATGACTAAAACTAAATCAAAATGTGTTGTCAAAATTAACACTGGTGGCAAACCTGCAAATAGATAGCTTACAGTTGTTGTTACATTGTTTGGTTTTAAATGGTTTTATTATCAATTTATAGAAGTGTTTCATAAAATTGTTTGATGAAATGGTTTCATAAGTATTTTTATAAAGTGATTGAAAAGGCTGTTTTATTTGTTTATCTATTTGTTGACTGGAAAGAAAAATAAAATAATAATATGCGATATGTGGTTGCTACATTCATTCAGGCTTAAAAAATGACAATATTGTAAGTAATCCAAAGTAATCAGATTACGTTACTCACTTGAAGTAATGTAACTGATTACGTTACAAATTACATTTTGAGTGATGTAATCAGTAATCTGTAAGGGATTACATTTTAAAAGTAACCTTCACAACACTGGTCACGCCCACCTTTACTTGCCATCTATGAGCAGCTATTCCCTCCAGGCTACCTTTCCTGATGTGTTCTGTTTTCATATGTGAAATTTTGCAGCTTTGCCCAATTACTGTGTGATTAGTTCTCTGTCTTGTTTAAGCGTAAGTCATTTGAGTTGCATCAATGCAAACTTTTTAAAATTATGTAAGCTAGCTGTGTTCACTCAACTTTTTCACTTTATTAAGGACAATCAATTGGAACAGTTGGAAGTTGACAGACTTTGTTTAAGATTGTTGTGACAATTCTCCCATTTTAGTGAAGGTTCTTAAAGATCTCTAAGCAACAGCCATGACATACCATGTTACCTGTTTATAAGTACATAGTTGGTTGATGGGTGCTATTGTGCTGCTAGGTGGTTACTTAGTGGCTTAGTAGTGGATTTTTATGTTGGTCTAATGAAAAATTTTGATTTCTGGTTCAAAACTTCAAAGCAATCATTTCCTTATTAAAACAACTTAAAATAAATAATTCAACTCAAATACTATTTTTTACTTCATTTCAGAGCTTATGACATCACATCAGATCACTCCTCCTGAATTTTCTGTCAGTCAGTCTCACTCTCTACCCATTGGTTTCCCATCACCACTATTACATGTAAAGGGCGTGTCCTCCCTCACCATCATTGTGAAGTTGTTCCCCTCAGGTTATATTAAGACTAAATGCTTGTATGCTGAGTTGTAGACTGTAAGAGTGAGTTGTTGTTTTCTTCGTTGTTTGAGTGTTCGCAGTTGTGCAACTGCACAGTTACACTGCGTTCTGTTTGCTAATTATTGAATGAAAGCTTACTTTGAAACTTTGAAATCTTGTCCAGCTTTAATTGTCACTCAACATTAAAATAAAAAGTAAAAAAAAAAAAAATATATATATAAATAATCCATAATTCATTTTGGCTGAAAAGGAAATCATGGAAAGTTTATAAAATTAAAAAGTAATAAATTAGTTTTGAAACTATTAAAATGTAAACCATTAAAATGTAAAACTATGGCTGTAATAGAAAGTAAAAGTTTATTTCAAATTTTAAAATAGTATAAAAAAGCTGTAAATTTTTTTTATTTATTATAAATCATATTTCTTTATTTTAAATAACTTTTTGGTACTTGGGTTAAATTACATTAATTGATCAAATCAAAATGTTAGATTCTAACAATCAATAAAAATAAGTGAAAAAATTCTAATATATTTTGGTGTAACAAATTAGAGTATTTTTTTTTTGTTTTGGTTTTTTTCAGTGTGTTGTTGCTAAGTGGTTCCTAGTCAGTTGCTGTGGTGTTACAAATACTGGTTGCTAGGGGCTTCAGTGGTGTTGCAAGATGGTTGGGATGGAGTTCAGGAGCTCAGTGGTTGCTAGCAAGCGACTCCTGGACAGTTGTTATGTTATGTTATGGATAACTGCCACTGAGTTTGAAAGAGGACTCTGTGATATACCAGATGGTTGCTGTGGTGATAAAGCAGTTCCTAGATGGTTGATATGGTGGTTTCTATGAAGTGCTTAACGGATGCTCGGCTGTTACTAATTAGTTCCTAGGCAGTTGCTATAGAAACAAAGTAACCAGTTCCCACCGGAGGTGTAAAATGCACTGATGCTCTAACTGATGTGTACGAGTGAATTAAAGCTGGTGATTCAATTTGTCTGCTGTATTTCCAGGGAACAACAGAACAAGAACAGATACTAGTATCTCACAATTAGCCTTACATAACCACCACCCAGGGGTATCGCCTGTTAACTTGTTTGTGGAGGAAATTAAAGCTTCTGTCTTTGGCGGTGAGAAGACAGCGTCCGTAATAAACGAGAGATTTACTCTTTGCTCTGTACACTTCCAGACTTGTTGGAGTGGAACGGAAAGTGCTCGCTGACTCTGAGGTGAACAGGCTCTTTAAATCAGCTATTACTACCTCCTGCCTCCTGCCTCCAGCCCAGGCTGGGAACTGGACAGAGAGAAACAGAGATAAACCAATAAAGTCGGACCCTTTAAACCAAGACTGGGCCAAATGCAATCTGAGCAGTGAAGCAAAGAACCACAAAATCCAGAGGAAATCAGTTTAAACTGTTTAATCTAATCGATTGTCTGTGATGGTTATGTACCATTTATGCCATGCTCATGATGCCCACATAACCTAATATCTACTGTCCAGGTGAGGTTTATTCCGGGTCAGGTCTAGATCTTGGGCTGCAGTTTCAGTTTTTTTTTTTTTTTCAGTTCAGCTTTAACTTGTTTTAGCCACTGATTTATTAGATTCCCAACCAATCAGAAACATCTGTACAGTATGTGTCTAAGAGCTTAAACTTTAGATGAAAGTTTAGATTATAATTAGAATGGGGTTAATATCAGTCTGATCAGTCTGAACCTGATATCAACAGTACCTTATATGATACCTGCAATAATAAAGTAAAAAAATATTTTTTAAACTAATATTTCTCTGCTATGCAGAGTCTATGTATATGTCTTTGTCATTTTCAGTTCAGCAATGGCGGCCCTTGGAGCTGAAGCTAGCATTATGGGATGCAAACAGTGTTTTTAATAAGCTTCCTGTGCACTTTTTAAGTTATTAATGCCTTGTTTTAAATGTCAGGGCTCTCCAGATTCTAGCAAGAAGGCATTCAGCTACTTTGACCCTGGATAACGGTGAAAAAAGTGATTTATCAGGGCAAATTTAAGGGTGTTTGGACAAACTGTTACAATTTCTGGATCTGGGAACACTGTGGGGGAATGGAGGCGTGCTATTCATCAAAGATAAGTATTTTTTATCATGTTTTACTACAACAACAGTCCATTATACACTGGAGTTCTCCTTTTTCAGATATTAAGGAAACTGAAGTACTGGCAGCTGAAGGCAGTATTTTCTTATTTGAACTTGACACGTTGCGGTATGTTGCAATGAGTTGTGGCCTCCCAATCTGCCCATCGTCATTTTTTCCAGTCCCATTTCCACACCTCAGGTTACCAGGTATTGACAAAAGCACACGAAAAAAAAAGAAAAAGTGCTGCAGGCACAGAAAAACATGTGAGCTAGCTATTTGTTTGCGGAACAGGTAATCACTGAGCTTCAGTAAGGTTTGCAAACCATAGAAAGTTCATAGTAGAGGATGGAATTCCGACCATTGCAAACGTATAAATACAATGTTCAGCTACAGAGTAAGACTTGCCATCACTTGCCTCTGTGTCAATCTGGCAGCCTGCATGAGCTTTGCATCTGGGAAAGAGTGGGTATGGCAATACTGGGGTCCCAATAATTTTGTCCATGTAGTGTACTACTTCCCACTGCTGACCCACACTGCGCCCAGAGCTATGTGACTCCAAAACAGGCCACACTCGCCGCACACGACCGTGATTACATATCGATCTGCTGCGGGCGGTGCTGATCCCAGTGCTACCTCACCATTCCACGAGCCTCAAAAACAAACCTGCTAAACGACTGTGTGATTCAGACCTGCTGGAGCTCCGCCCACTGAGGGAGGGGAGAGAAGACAGAGGAAGTGTAGGCAGTAGCCCATCACACAACAAATAACAAGCTAAATATGGTGCTATGGTGTGTCATCACACATCCACACTCACATACAGTAGCAGTCAAAAGTTTGGACACACCTTCCCATTTAATGTTTTTGTTTTTCCCTATTATAAATGAATACTAAAATCTTCCAAGCTACGAAGGAACGTAAAAGTGTTAAACAAACCAAAATACGGGTAACTCTGATGAACTTATCCTGTGCAACAGAGGTAATTCTTGCTCTTCCTTTCTCTGGGGCGGTCCTGATGAGAGCCAGTTTCATCATTACTTATTTAATGGTCTTTGTGGCTGCACTTAAGGATACCTTTAAATTCCTTTTTTTGCAGATTGATTGACCTTCATTTCTTAAAGTCATTTTTATTAACTTAGTTGAGTAGTTCTTGCAATAATATGTATTAGAAAATTATTCTAAAAGGGCTATTCACTGAATACCAACCTGCACTCTTTCAATCAAATGCAGAACATTCTTGATTACAGTAACTAACTGCAAATAGGAATCAGCTGCTTAGTGAGGGACAGGGGGAGAGCAAAGAGCCTTCAATAAAAGTAACAAAAAAAATATTTTTTACCTAGTGTTATTTTTGTTAAAAAAATCTTAGTAAATTTTAAAACATTTCCTAGAACATTACATGAAAAAAAAAATCCAGGGGTCATTTATTTGCATAATGTGGGTAATAACTTCCTTCACTCACTCACCATTGGTAAGTTCATAAAAATCCAGATTTCCTATTGGCTTCTGCTGTCATTTATTTGCATAATGGAGGTAATAACCCCACCCCCATCCTAACTCACCATCAGTGAGTTCTTAGTACACTACATTAAAATACAGCTTTTCTTCTGGCTACTTGAGTCATTTATTTGCATAATGACAGTATTAAATGACCCCACCCCCAACCTAACTCACCATCAGTGAGTTCTTACTATGTTACATTAAAGTCCAGATTTTCTATTGGCTCCTGGGGTAATTTATTTGCATAATGTGGTTTATAACTTCACCTCCAACCTTCACTCACCATCAGTGAGTTCTTAGTACATTTCATTAAAATCCACCTTTCCTACTGGCTCTTTGGGTAACTAATTTGCATAATGGTAGTAATAACCTGCCCCCATCCCAAATTTACCATTAGTGAGTTCTTAGTACATTACATAAAAATTATGTACATTAAAATTAAGTTATTTATTTGCATAATGGAGGTATTAAACCCCCCTCTCCGTCCCCAATCCTCACTCACCATCAGTGTGTAGTCTTCCCCACCAGGACTATCTTCCCTCGGGTATGTGTTTGTTTATTCATTTTCTAGGGGTGGGCAGCCTGGTCATGGTGTTGTAGGCTGTAAAAGTAAGCAAGTTACCAAGTTCTTCACTGCAAACTGAGCCTTCAACCTGGTTCTGAACCACTTTCCTCTACAGTATGGGGTAAACTCAACCCGTCTGCAAACAGATTTTATCATTTTTAATGATTTTATAAGATAGCATTAAGCTAGAAGTTTAACACATCTGCCATTCTTAAAGAAAAAAAAACAGTTTTTGTTCAGTATATTATACATTAGATTCATTGTAAATGAATGAATAACCCTCGGTTCTAGATTGCTTTGCTTGGGTGGGCATGTTGATAGTCATATTTTTAAAGCTAGAGCTAATGATACTAGCTAAAATTGATGTATGAAGTTAATAAATAAAAATATTGCATGTGTCTTCAACAGAAAACATTACATTATAAAGTATCTTACAGTGTATATTTATTAAATGAAACAAACAAGTCCGTGTTAACAGCTAGCTGCTTGTACTACAAGTGACAAAAGGGTTACAAGCCAGTAACACTGAGCAACAAATCACCACAGTTTTGCAAACGTTACTTGGTTGAAATCATTTTAAACTGTAAACAAATGTGTTGAATTCATCTTTATATGGCCCTGCCTCTCATGTTCACCCTGACAGGACCTGCTGTACTGAACCAGCACATCTCTGAATTAACTTCTTCCAACAGTTTGCCACTTTTATTTGACTCAAAGAGCCAATTAGAAATAAGCAGGGAAATTTCTTTAGGTTGCACGGCAAAATGCGTTTTTGTGATTGGTTCAGAGATTTTTTACGAAGAGATGATTTAAAAAATGGTCTTTGCTTGCACTGCGCTGTTTTAAAACATAAAACTGAAGTCTTATATTCATATAGTACTGTCTCTCTCTAACCTATGGCCGACCTACTGAATAACAGTGTACAGTACACAGTGTGTAAAAACTGCGGCAGCCATTTGAATTGCATATCTCCTTGATTTATGCTTCAGCCCTTAAGAAAGAAATAAACATGTTTTAATTATTAATATATTCACAATTATTGCAGAGAGAATCTGTGAGAGTACCATTAGCTGACTAATTCATCACCGCTATGAGGAGGCTTGAAGCTAAGCTAGCTGATGAATGGAGTCTGCGCAGCTCGTTTAATGGGACGATGTATCTGCATACTTTGATTCATAACCGCTGTTATACAACAGTCATTACCAGCAGACTTGATTAAGGTTCCATTATAACACAGAGAAGCCAAGTGTGGTTTTAGATAAACATGATTTATCATCCGTATTGTGAGGAAATACAGAGTTAGATGCTAGCAAAACCCTGGCTAACAGGTAAACTAGAGAAATATGTGATGATTCAATTACAAGTAAACCCAACATTATGCTTCAGTAAGATA
Source organism: Astyanax mexicanus (assembly GCF_023375975.1). Lineage (NCBI taxonomy): Eukaryota > Metazoa > Chordata > Actinopteri > Characiformes > Acestrorhamphidae > Astyanax > Astyanax mexicanus. Next base: position 34,880,862 of record NC_064416.1, on the reverse strand, counting down.
AATATATTTTTGTTTCTGAACCAGATTCATGCTAATCTTGTGGCTGTGTGGATATGTTCAATTCCACAACTCATCCCAGAAGTACTGGATGGAGCTCCATCCTTCCAGAAAACCTAGTTTCACAGTTCCACTGCTCCACAGCACATTTCTGGGGGCTTTTATATCTCTTTAGCCCATGCCTGACATTAGGCAGTATGGTGCCAATAGGTTCATCTTTGTTGATCAGCTCCAGAGAGTCCTATTCGACTGGCAGATCGTTTCTACAGGGACTAGACAGGCTGTGGCTTTGAATTTTCAGCAAGCTGTATCTGCATCTATAGCACCAATAGGTGTAATTCAAAGGGGCACTAACCCCCCTGGTTTTTGCTGACTCCACCCTCAGCTCACATTTGAAAAAAAAAAAATGCTAAAAAATGAGAGGTAGAGTGGGAAGGGCACTGGGTGATGTATGGGTTTAGAGGCCAGGGCAGGAGGGAGAGCTGATTGGATGAGACCCAGATTGGACGTCAGCTGATCTGCATATTGTGATGTGTCAGTGTACCAAAGTACACAGACAAATCAACAATGCCTATAGCACAGTTGAATCTAAGAGTTGTGCTGCAGACGCAGGAATTACCACCATAAAAGTGTTTTTTAAAGATTAGGAAATATTTCAAAAACATTTAAGCAGGAATGGTGTGTTTCATTACTTTAAAAGAACACTTTTCAGCTATTAATGAAATAAAAATCCATTCATTTGAGGGGGCGTACACAAACATCTGGAAATATAATATGTATCTGGAACCTGGATTAAAAGTTTGTCATAATTTTGCATGAATAGCTGCTGGAACATTGAGCAAACATAAGGTCACTCTCTCCAGTAGAGAAAAGGGTAACTTGCTCATACGGCCTTCAACACTCCAGTTTGAGTACATTATAATAAATAATAAATAATATTAATAATAATAAAAGCAACAGAAGGGAACGTAGCTTAAGGAGAATAGCTGCTCATGGGTGGTGAGTAAAGGTGGGGGTGACACCCAATATGCAAATTAATGGGCGCAGGAGCCAATAGAAAAGACACACCCTAAAGGTTACCATTTTAGTGAAATGAATCACTGCTGTCAGAGTAACACAATTCAATCATTCCACTTTAACTCAAACTATGCCCAAGAGTAGATCTTATACATTGTTATATTTTGCTATCAGAAATGGTTGGGGAAAAAAACTCTGCTGATTTCATATTTATTTCTGAGCAAACTTTTCAAACATGCCGTTAAAATACATGCTAACAAAAAAGTGGACTTTTAATTGCAGCATGTCATTATGTTGGTTGGCAGGCTATTTGCCTATATGATTTTAATTAAAAGAAAGCTTCATTCTGGGTGAACCAATAAAGAATAAAAGGGCTTATATAAGACATTAGATAAAGTAATTAATGCTAAAAACAAACAAGCGAAAAAGAGTGAATATCAAACAGTACAAATAATAATAATTAACAAAAGCACACCAAGCAACCCTGTGATAAGAACATCATGCTTCACTTCCTTTAATTACATTTTATACATTAATTACTTTTCTCTTACTCTAAATGAATTCTTGTAGATATATAGTTCTTCTTAATTGAATAGAAAGCCTTAAACTGATTTTTTGCAAGCTTAAAAAAACGTACAATACCACATATTTTTCTTACTTATAAAACCAAGTAGAGTCAACACTGCTCAGAAGTTTTATTCAGTGTATAAAGAGCAATAAAACTCTTTCATACACACTCAATATAGCTGTTCACATTGAATGTATATAGAACTGAGCCTTGTTTATTTTTTTCTGTTAGTGATTGTGAGTTTGAGCTGCTTCAGACTGGAACCTCATTAAAATAACTACAGGAAAGGGTGTCAGTGGGAGCAGGATCGAAAATAGAACGCCAATACACTGAGCACACTCGACTCAATATACTGCCTCAATTAATGCAGAAGATACAGCTGAATGTACCCTATGATCCAATTTACAAAAGCATTTAAGAAGTTTCCACAGCATGATCTTAGCACAGTGTAAAAAGTGGCATTAATTATTTCTCAAATAATATTTGTGAATTTATATTATTAGTGAATATTATACCACAGTTAGTTCCAACCCTGCAATGTGATTGGCTGAGAGACGTTCTATAAGGGCCGTTATCAGCCGGTAATGCACTGTAACCGAAGCTCTCCATGTATTACTCCGCCACATACAGGTAACCTAGCAACAATGCAGCGCTTACAATCCAAACAGCGCAGCTACAAACAGAGCAGCAATGGAACTATTTTAACTGGCAGTTTTTATGACCAAACATCTTAATATCCTAATGATTTTAGTAAAATTTTATATGAAAAATGAGAATGACTAAATGCACTTGAGTAAACTACACTCCACCCTTTATTTTAAGTTCTTACTTAAATAAAGTTGCACCATATTACCCTATTTGTTCCATACCATACTGGTTATCATTTATTTACTTAATGGGTGTGTCTCCTACCACTAACTTACCATTGGTGTGCAGTATTGCCACCAGGGTTACTTTCCATTGGGTAGTGAGTACTTATATTTACGATTGTTTATTTGACTAAATTATGTGTTGTAGGCCATAAATGCAAGTTTCTGTTATTTAAAGAAAACCATAATTAACTTTTTCTTAATAAACATTCGGAAAGATAATTAGGTAACAAAAACATTCCCTTGGGTACTTAAGTAAAGGTAGCCGTTTTTGCCAACACTACATACTGAGGGTGAGATAAGGGAGGGTTACACACCTATTATGCAAATAAAAGATGTCAAAAACTGATAGTTGTATTAACTTTTAATATTAACATTGCTCCGATAAAATGAGTACAGAAAACTGTGCACTTTAAGTACACTTAAACAGTAGGAATTAAGTAAACATATCCCGAGAATAACAATTATATTTACTTTTTCAGGTAAATTGGTTTCCCAAATGCCTCAAGTAAAATAACCTTTTCAGATTTACAGTGTAGGATTTCAGTAAATTTGTAAATTTCATAAAAGAAAATATACACTTGCGTCAAATTTGTACCAGAACAAGCCAGATCCATACCTGGTACTTCCAAACTAAACCCATGACTAAATTGATCTAGCATTTCTTTAGCGTACACTCTAAACTTGAATAAGTAGTATTTCTTGATAATTTGATACAATTTGACTAAAACATTGTTATAATGCCTAAAAAAGTTCATTTCACTGATTGTTTTGTTAAGTCGACTGCTCTGCATAATAATTCTACTTGGAATTTTATAGCCAAGCAAAAAACAATTATTTTGTTTATTTCATTTTGTTCTCTTTTTCCTGTAAACAAAATACAAACTTAAAACACACATCAAAACAGTTGAAGACAGAGAATGCAGAACAAACCCCACAGGATACAGCCAACATAAAAACAGGAACTGAAAAATGAGACTTGTTTGCACAACCCAGAAAAAGAAGAAAAACAACACCAAACCATTAATCACAACATCTCAGCCACTAGTTTACCTTAGGTAGTCCAGGGGGAATCACTACACACTGATGGTGAGTGTTAGTCAGAAACTGTTGGACACACCCAGTATGCAAATAGCTTGTGCCAGAAGCCAATGGAAAAGAAGCTACAAATGACAACAGACTAAACTCAGTTATTATAAGTTGACTCTACTCAAAGATCTTTGTTTAAATGTGTATGTGTCCACAAATCTTCATATAACTCCAAATGGTTGAGTAATATTTGAAAATCCCATTTTAAATGAAACATAGAGTTATTTTGTTTGAGGCAAACAAACAGCACTGGCTTCCAGTCAAATTCCGCATAGACTATAAAATTCTCCTGTTAACGTATAAAGCCCTACACGGGCTCGCTCCTGAGTATTTACAAGACCTCATCTCCTGTTATGAACCACCGCGATTACTTAGATCTCAGGGTGCTGGTTTATTAGTAGTTCCTAAAATTCAGAGGAGCTCTGCAGGAGGAAGAGCTTTCTCTTATAAAGCGCCTCAACTTTGGAATAATCTCCCCGAATATGTTCGGGACTCAGACACAGTCTCAATCTTTAAGTCTAGACTGAAAACTTACTTGTTTAGTATAGCTTTTGGTAATTAATGTTTTTTTCTTTAGATAAGGCTGCAGATTCAGGGGTTCATGGACAGAGGAAATTGTGGTAAACTGAGATGCTGGTGCTGCTGTTCTCCCACTGCACACGGTCACTCAGGTTTGTGGACGGTGGAGTGGGTGGATGCTGGTGTTTCAGGGAGCCTCCATGTCTATGTTACCTTCTGGCTCTCTGCCTTTAGTTAGGCTGTTTTATTTAGATCTGCCGGAGTCATTAGCCACACTCTGATAATGTTTTATATTCTCTGTTTTACATAAATCCAGTCAAAACTAATTCCATCTCTCTGCCTTCCTCCGAGTTACTGACTGCCCACCTGTCTGACCCGATACCGAGGGATGTTGGACCCTCAGGCTCTCATGTCCTCTGTCTGGCCAGACTGGAAGTTTCTGAAGTCAGCTCTTCTCCATCCACCACCACCACAGATCAGCTGCTCATCATCCATCTCACTCTATAAGCCATTAGTGGAGCTGCTATACACCTGAATATATAAAACCTATGTGGATGTATGAAAGACTTTTTAAAATGAATTTAAAAGCCATTTGACCAGTGGTAGGATGGTCCCCCCTTTAATGTGAGTCTTGGTCCTCCCAAGGTTTCTTCCTCCTCCTGCAGCTCTGAGGGAGTTTTTCCTTGCCTCCGTGCTCACTGGGGTTCTGTATTATGTATATTCTTTGTTTAATGTTTTGCCTGATTCTTTGTCCTGTAATCATGTTTCTGTAAAGCTGCTTTGTGCCAACACCAGTGGTAAAAAGCGCTATACAAATAAATTTGATTTGATGATTTGATTTGAAATAGTCGTCTTGTGCTCCAGGCTAAAGATGAAAAGGACCATCCAGACTGTTATCAGCCATTCTAAAAGTGAGGTTCTGTCACGGTATGGGGTTGTGTCTATACATGTCTGTGATGCAGCATTAATGCAGAAAAGTACATTGATACCATAGGGCTACACCTGCTGTCTTCAGGACCATATCTTTTTTGGGTATGTCCATGCATTTTTTAACAAGATAATGCAAAACCACATTCTGCACACATTACAAAGACATAGCTGTGGAGGAAGATGCTATGGTAACTAGATTGGCCTATCTGTAGTCCTGAACTGTCCCCAGTAGAGAATGTGTGGATAATTTTGTAATGTAGTACAAATTTTTCCTCCACATTAATCCCCTGATCTAAACCTGATGAACTGAGATGGTGATTTGAGGTGGTTTGGGATGAGCTGGAGCTTCACAGCGTGAAGGAAAAGCAGCAACTATTGTTCAGCACCTCCAGGAACTTGATTTCATTTCGATTCATTCATTTTAATTTAATTGCCCAGCCCTGTCTAAACCCGTATTTTTGCTAGGATACACAGTTGCAAATGCAGATATAGGACACAGGAACACCAGTCAGCCTGTTGCTAATTAAAAAGTTGCAGTCACTGAACAGCTTCGCCTAAACGGACTCATTTAAAATCATTTCCGAATAGATGCTTTAAACATTCACAGGTGGCTGATTCTGCACAAACAATGACTCATTAAAATAAAGAATAATGGAGACATTTAGAGTCAGGTAAACAGCAAAATCCAACACAAGTGCTACTACTATTATTACCACACTGTAAAAATGAAAAAGTTGTGAAAAGTAAAAAAAAAAAATAGGAAAACTTACTGCACTACATTTGTACATAGTTTTGAGAACAAATCAAACTTTTTAGTTTTGGAAAAAAAAAACACCATCAGTTGAGCCAACTACAAATTTTTAGTTAATTTAATTCATAAAAAAATAATTTTACATATGTATGTAAGTATGTTCAAATCTTAAGTATCACAAGCTTAAAAAAATCACTTTGTGTTTTTAGTTTAATGAATTGTGTATTGTATTGCTGAATATCTCCCAGGATCAACTAAAAAAATTATTTTGTGTCTATGATACATTTTGCATTAATCAAATTTATGTAGATGGCCATATCTGTTTTATTGTCTATCATGACCAAATAAAACCAGCTGGAAATAGCCAGTAGGGGTGGGCGATATGGCTCTAAAATAATATCACGATATTTCAGGGTATTTTTGCGATAACGATATACTTGGCAATATAGGAAAACTAAAATAATTCATTCATTTCAGGAATATAGTATAATAGTATAACAGTATAATCATAATGTGGCAAAATAAATAATATAGCATAAAATAATATAATGCAGCAAAAATATTGCAGAATATTTAGTGCATGCATTTAAACTGCAAACTAAAACAATTATACGATAAATACACCTAAAGCTTCACAGTAAATAATAGACTACTTTTAAGACAGAACAGCCCTATTATCACGATATGTATTTTTAATATCATGATATTTCTGCGTCACAGTATATTGTATACGATATAATATAGCCTACCCCTAATAGCCAGTACACAGCTATACCCATCAAAAATACTTTTTTACAACTTGCACTTATAGTCTTTATCATCAGAGCAAGCAATCAACCACTATGTAACACAGCCAGAAATCCCAAGAGAAGCAGCCTGTGGAGAGTGACACTCAATATGCAAACAGCGTGACTAACTTCAGAACTGTCTAAATTGCCCTGTCTGGGATTAGAGCTGGAGTCCTTAACACCACTGGCAGAGAGGAGAGCCCTCAGCAAGCTGCTGAACATCATGGACAATCTATTTACATACACTGTGAACCCATATGTTGTTTGAACTCAAATGATTTAAGTCTGTTTTTACATAAAATTACTCAACTATTTTGAGTTAGTTGAACATTTGTGGCACATATTATACATTCAAACTGAGAAATAAATCAAGTTCCCTTTTAGTCAAGTTTTCATTTTCCATTGCTTTATAAGATTGAGTAAATGGCCTGCTTTAAAAAAAGTTAAACAAACTCAACTTATCAGGTCTTATAGTATATATATTATAATCGTTTTCATTACCTGTAACTTAACTTCTTTAAGGCAAGCGGTTAATTCTTTTTTTTTTTTTTAGTAAATTCATCTTTTCTGGGCTTACAGTGCTCTTAAACATTACATTTTTTTTACATTACATTACATTTCATTTGGCAGACGCTTTTGTCCAAAGCGACTTACAATAATGAAGTACAAAAGTAATAGGAATTTAGATAACCTATTAGATAACATACTTAAATACTTTAATATGCTAAAAAATATGCTAAAAAATATAGTTTAGCTATATGTCAGCTATATATAGTTCAGCTATATTTAAATACAACTTAAAAGCATTAAATTGAACTTTTCAGACCTTCTGTAAACAACTTTAACTGCACATATTCTTTACACCTTAATACTAGCAGATCTAAATATAATCAGCAGAGAAATCAGTAACTTGTTCTTACAGCTCTCAACACAGAGTTTAGTCAAACACAAAATTACATAATGCTGCATTGTACACACTGGAGGAATAAGTGCACTGTGATGGCAAGTAAAGGAGGGAAAGACACGCCCAGTATGCACAAAAATGGTTCCAGGAGCCAATGGAAATTTTGCAAGTTACTTACCAAAGCTATATTGCCCAAGCATTTGGCACATCCTATATGTCACTACATTACACTAAACAACTCAGATTAGATGACAAGAAAAAAAATAAAATAAATAGTAAAAAATGTATTATGTGTTTTTGACAAATATATTTAATGTGTATTTTCATGTATGTGAAATAGAAACTTTCTACTGAAGATGCTTGATGAATGCTCAACAATTTGTGTTTTAGTCAGGAGAACTAATATTATTAAGTTGAGTGAACTTACCGGGCAGAACATCTCAATAAAATGAGTTCAGAGAACTTCAACCTGAAAACTTAAAAATGTTTGTTTAGCCAATGAAAAAAATGTGACTTGAACCAACTTTTACACTGTAAAAAATGTCTGTGAAAATTACAGTGAAAATCTGTGGAATGGCAACAGAAATAAACCGTAAGGCAAGAAGAAGCTTATTGTTGTAGAATAAACATTGAAGTACCATAAGTAAAAAAAATGTCAAAAACGTTATTTATAATTGTTTTAACATGTGAAATATACACTGTAAAAAAAAAGTAAAATTTACTGTAAAATACTGGCAGCTGTGGTTGCCAGAATTTCACCGTAAAATTAAAATAAACAGTTGCCAAGAATAAGATATACTGTAATATCTTCTACATGGCAGCCGTTTTATTTTACAGTAAAATTCTGGCAACCACAGCTGCCAGTATTTCACCGTAAAAATAGGTTTTTTACAATGTAATATACTTTTTTCACAAGAATATACTGTAAACAAAACGGTTTATGAATATGAAATTTACTGTTGACAAGAATTAAACTGTAGTATCTTATACATTTGCAACTGTTTATTTTGTGGTGAAATACTGGCAGCTGTGGTTGCCATAATTTTACCGTAAAATAAACAGTTGACATGTAGAAGATATTACATTATAATTCTTGGCAACCGTTTATTTTACAGTGAAATTCTGGCAACCACATCTGCCAGTATTTTACCGTAAATTTTACTTTTTTTTTTTAACAGTGTAGTTACTACATGTGTCAATGCTCTTTTTACAGTGTTAGTTCATACAGTTTTCCTATAGGCTCCTGGCACCATATATTTGCATATTGGGTGTGGCCTCTCCCTTACTTACCATCTTTGTGTTGTCTGTTGCTCAAAGCTACCTTATCCCAGGCATACATTAGTATTATATATGTGTTGATTGCCAGGCATCTGTGTTGTAGCGTGTAAGAGTAAATCACCTTTATTCTGTTTTCTTACTGCTCAGAGTATGTTGATTTGGTACTTTGTTTATTTGAATGAACTTAATTATCTCAAGTTATCATCTGGTTTTCACTCTTAGACTTAAAAATGATAACTTAAGCCAATAAATAGTTTTTTCAGTGTATTTATTTTTACTTAATATTTCTCGTTATTTAGTTGAGACAAAATTGAGCTGTCCACTCTGTAGCAAAATGAAAATATATTTTAAAAGATTATTTTATGTAATAATTAAACATTTTTCACTTGTTTTAAGACACTGCCAACACCCAAAAACTCAAATTCGTGAATAATCATAAAGTTACAATAAGAAACAAGAAGTAAAAAAAACAGCACACTAAGATCCTGTACTGTTGCAGGAGTAAAAATGACTCTCATTAATCACAGATGGATTACGCTTTTGCGAGTGATGTTCCCCGACTAATGAAGAGGGTCTAAGTGGAGAGATGAACTGATGCACAACTCCGGAATCTTCTCTAAAGTGGTTACTTATGAAGTATGATAAAGAGAGAGAGAGAGAGAGAGAGAGAGAGAGAGAGAGAGAGAGAGAGAGAGAGAGAGAGAGAGAGAGAGTAATGCTTCTTTTTACGGCTGTGATTGATGATCATTTAGAAATGATTCGTGAGTTTTAAATGAGTGCAGCCCAGAGCTTATTCACAAGTGATTACTAATTCAAATGCATCCAGCCAAACAGGAAGCTAATCAGAATCCCTCTTGATCCTCCACAGTTCTAGCCCACTAGTTCTCCATGTTTGCAGAAGACGTTTAAATATCCAACTACAATCCCAGCAAAAGTGTTCAGCGAATTTAGAGCTGATGTTTAAATAAAAAAGCTACATCTGATATTTACCTGTATTGTGGTATTTTACATATACAGTTCCAGTCAAAAGTGTGGATACACTGTCTCATTCAAAGTTTTTATTTTTTAATTTTATTTTTTCATTGTAAATTAATACTGAAGTCATTCAGACTATGAAGGAACACATTAGGAATCATGTAGTAACATAAAAGTGTTAAACAAACCAAAATACTCTGTGAAGCATTTAGGTGCTCTTATCTGGTTTCTAAAGCTGGTAACTCTGATGAACCTATCCTGTGTAACATAGGTAACTCTTGCTCTTTCTTTCTTGTGCGGTCCTGATTAGGGCCAGTTCCATCATAATGTTTTTCTATGGCCTTTTGTGATGGAAATGTTTCAAATTTACTGACCTTCATTTCTTAAAGTATTTTTTCTTTAGAATAATTATAAGAATAAGAATAAGAATTAGAATATTATTTAAATAGAGCTATTCACTGTACACAGAAAAATGCAAGTGTTAAATTAACTCACACAGAGTTGATTTTAACTCTTTTTCAGGGTTTATATAGGTCCACACTCTTTGGAGTTAAATCAACACTTTCAAAATAGTTAAACATTTAACACTATGCCTTTTTAACTCACTTTTGTTTTCTTTAACTTCCTAAATTGTTACACTAACAGTGAACAGAGTTAAAAAACTATGTAAATGAGAAGAAGATTAGTCAATTGATATGACTTTTTACTCTTTAATTATTATTCAGGTTAGCACATCATTTTCCATTGTATTTCTTAGTGCATTACCAACACTTTATCACAATTTACTGTACAAAGGATGGAAACTTGCTCTTATAGCCTACAATATATTGGCTAAACAAACAACCATTAAACAAAACATAACACAATACCCAGTGATTTCACACTGATGGTAAGTTAGAATCTGGGGGACACACCCATTATGCAAATAACATGTTTAACTGGGCGGAGTTTAATTAAATCTCTGTGGAGTTGGCCAGTATTTATTGGGTTTAGTGGGATTAACACTGAAATATTCAACTCTGTCAAATAACTCCATCACTGAACACCATTTAAATCTAAAAGAGTTAAAATTACACTTTGAGAGTGAAAATCAACTCAGCTGTTTAACTCTGAAATTTCAACTCTCCTGTTTTTGCTCTGTATACCTGTAACTCTAACAATTCACAACTTTACAACTGATGCTCTCAAACACATTAAGAGACAATAAATTTCAGTAATTAACCCTTGACAAGTTCAGCACAGCTGTTAACTGAAAGGCGTGATTCCAGGTGACTCTACCTCATAAAGCTGACTGAGAAAATCCAGCTAATACGTGCAATACTGATATCTAAACAAGAACTTCTACTTTGATGAATTTAACATATAAAGGATATTTTTAAACACTTTTTTGATTACTAAACAATTCCATGTGTTTTTAGTCATAGTTTGAATGACTACTATTAATCTACAATGTAGAACATTTAAAAAAAAAAAAACACTGAATTTATAATATGTCCAAACTTTTAAATGATACTGTAGCTTAGTCTAAATATCTGTTGGAATATCCTGGAAACATCAAGAAGACATCTAGAATTATATGTTCAGACATGCTTGATGTTTCTGAACCCTCCACCCCGTCATATCATGCAGTAATGAGAGCAGTAAATGTGTTTGCTGTGTAGTAATTAATAAGTGGATGATGTAATGCAGAGGCAGATCTACCGTCTGTGCCGGCTCTCTCTAGTTAATGTGACAGTGATGCTCCAGCTACTACATTACAGCTGCTGCTACAAAAAAAAAAAAAAAAAAAAACTAAATAAAACAACAATTTATAAACTTTCCCCAATAAATTTTACAGTATTTTCCCAGTAAAATGTGTTCTGGAAAATCACCTTTAAAATCATAGAAATACACTGTTTATTGAAAAAATTGTGTGTCATTTTACGAAAATATATTCTGTGTAAGCGGAATTCAAGAATGATGTAAAAACAAACCTTTATATTTTTCTCCTTAATGTGATTTTTTTAAAAAGCTGAAAAACATTAAATGGCACCGTAGCCAACCACTCTGCACTACTGCACATGCTCAGTTTTACTCTTTAATTGAAAGGGGTCTACTGAGGAATTCTGCAGGGGTTTACACCTGATGTGAATCATGCTATTTGCATATTGGGTGTGTCCTCCCACCTCTCACTCACCATCAGTGTGTAGTCATTTCCCACAGGCTGCTTCTCTTGGGATTTGTATTCTGTGTGTTATATAATGTTAGCTGCTTGGTGTCAGTGTTGAAGGTTATGAGAGCAAGTTACTGTGTTTTGTGTTGCTGAGTGTGACTGTATGCTGGCAGGCTCCATCTGGTCATATTTGTTTTATGGCAAGTTTGTATGACTATAAGATGTGCTGAATAGTAGTAATAGTATGTTCTTAATTAACTTACATTGACCAAAAGTATAGTGTTGTGCTCATTTTTTGTAAAATGTGATTTACACAAGTTAATTGTTTTAGTTGATCTTAAAGGATAATCAGCAGAATTAACAAAATACATTTTATACAACCTAAATGAGGCCAACTAGCAACACAAATAAAAATGCATTTGTAAAAAAAAGTATTTTTAATTTTTAGGTTTCCTTTAATTACATTCAGTGTATTTTACATTTAATTAATGCAGCATAAAATTGGCAGTTTGTTCAACTTTGATACTCCTCAATAATGAATGTGTAAACTTGTGCAAAATATGTATGACTCAACGTATTTTCTTTAATTAGACTAAAATTCTAGGGTTGTTAACTTGTATGGTGAGAGTGTCGACTGTAGCAAAACTATAAAAGTTTTCAAAAATATTTTTATTTAATCATTAAATGCTGATATATCACTGCCAAATATAATGTAATTTAATAAAAGGTCAGGCTTTGTTTATACTTTGCACTTTGTTTTTCTATTTTTTGACAAACAAAAAATTGTCATTTTCAGGCAGAAATGGTGCAAGAAAATATCTGTACCAATTTGGTAATTTTCACACACCAGCTCTAGACAATTACAGTGCACTTATCTGTATTTTTGTCAGACAGAAAATTACTGATTTTTAATTAATTACTGACAATTTTTTGGCACCGCTATTTTAACAGATACAGATTCTGTAATAGTAGTCAGCAGTAGCAGTGTGGTGTTCTGCATTGATTAAATGTGATTAATTCAAGTGTATTTAAGTGTACTCACTTAAATCACACTAAAATCACACTTTAAAGAGCATTTCTTTAGAATATATTTTAATTTTACATTTTAATTCACACTGTAGTTAAGTATACATTTGTTAAAACAGGTCTAGCATGTTTAGAAATACTATCTATCTAGGCAATATTTAATGCAAACTACTTAAAAAATACATTTTATGGTAATACAGAGATAAAGACATATATTTAGTGTGTACATGTACATTCAGTGCTCTTAGGTATACTTCCTTTTTACAAGGGTCATAATGTGTTGATTCAGAGTAAATCTAAAAATAACTGTGTATAAAATGTTGTATAAAATTTAAACAACCATGCTGAGACACAAAAGTTATACACAGTTAACAGGTTATATTAATATTGAAACCATTTAGTTCAATACTAAACCATGAGTGTAACAATTACAGGGGTTGGACAATGAAACTGAAACACCTGTCATTTTAGTGTGGCAGGTTTCATGGTTAAATTGGTGCAGCCTGGTGGCCGATCTTCATTAATTGCACATTGCACCAGTAAGAGCAGAGTGTGAAGGTTCAATTAGCAGGGTAAGAGCACAGTTTTGCTCAAAATATTGCAATGCACACAACATTATGGGTGACATACCAGAGTTCAAAAGAGGACAAATTGTTGGTGCACGTCTTGCTGGCGCATCTGTGACCAAGACAGCAAGTCTTTGTGATGCATTAAGAGCCACGGTATCCAGGGTTATGTCAGCTTACCACCGAGAAGGATGAACCACATCCAACAGGATTAACTGTGGACGCTGTAAGAGGAAGCTGTCTGAAAGGGATGTTCTGGTGCTAACCCGAACAAATCACGGCAGAATTCAATGTGCACCTCAACTCTCCTATTTCCACCAGAACTGTCTGTCAGGACAATAAATTATTGTGGTCTAAAACCAGGTGTTTTAGTTTCATTGTCCAACCCCATGTATATCTAGTATGGTCGAGGTTCTATCAGGGTTCAGGATTAAGAATGTTAGCGCGGTTGCTCATTAACGGTGGCCCCCATGCTAACAACGAACTCCTGGACCTGCTATTTTTAGCCGGCGGCTTTAATGACCCCCATTTTTTACCGCCTCTCCGTGCCGAGCAGGTCAGCAGCGTTTGTTAGGCAGATGCACTCAGGCCGAGTTTGTCTTCATTAGAAGATGAGCTACAGCGCGTCTGCAGGCTGGCGTTCCCATGCTCCTCGGCTGCAGCTGCCGCCTTCAGCAAAGAGTGAAGCTGTGTATTATGGAATGGGAGCGTCCGCTGACGACAGCAGGAAGTCGCTCATCGATACGTTTCTGTCACCGTAACGTTCAATAAGTTCACGCTTGCGTTATTTCCATTGTTGACCCAACCTCCAGCCCACCTGATTATCTGCACAACACCAGCATGATGGAAACCAGTAACTAAGCAGCTTGTTGCTGGGGTGATCTGTGGGGGGAGGGGGGGGGGGTTCTTTTAATAGAAACATGACTTTTCACATCTATATGGGGGAAAAAACTGTGTATATGGACACGAATATGGATATTTTACTGTATTTGAAATATGTTTCATTTTAATTCCAAAATATATTGTACACGCTATAGTGCATTTCAGAATATATTGCATAAATACCACTTCTATTTCTAAATAGATACATTTATTTTAACATGTATGGGAAATACATGAACTAAAATAAAAAAAAAATATCCTAAAGTTAATGCATGCTAAAAAGGAAAATATAGATTTGTACCTATTTTGTTACCATAAAACCTCTAATTTCAATCAGATTGACTGCTTTGTGCTTTATGGCCTACTCATAATAATCATCATCACATAGAACATGGTACCACAACAAAAGCATGCCAAGAAAGCACCTCCACCCCAGCTCACAGACTGGGTGAAGAGAACATTAATCAGGGAGGAAGCACCAAAGAGACCAAAGGTAACTCTGAAGGAGCTGCAGAGATTCACAGCAGAGACTGAAGTATCTGTCCGTAGGGCCACAATAAGCTGTAGACTCCACAGACCTGAACCAAAGCCGTTACTAAAAGATAAAAATATGAAAGAATGCTTTGAGTTTAACAAAAGGCAATTTGTCTTTGAGGAATGAGAAAAAAATCCCAGTGGCTAGATGTGACAAGCTCGTATAGACTTATCAAAAATGACTTGAAGCTATAATTGCCGGAAAAGGGTGAGCCAACAAAGTACAACAAAATATCAAGGGTATGTATATGTCTGCTAAGCATTGTATATTATATTTTTTATATATTATTTTTAATTAATACATTAATCAATACCAATACCAATAATTTAAATTTTAATTTTAAAACTTATTTAACAGGTATATTTTCAAGCGTTGAAATGTGCTGCAAAACTAATTTATTATAATAATTACAATTATCAATACAACTAATCACACTATAAAGAGCATTTCTTTAGAATATACTTTAAATAATACATTTTATTTCACACTATAATTAAGTATACTTTTGTTAAAACAGCATGTTTAAAAATACTATCTATCACACTTAAGTATAATTTAATGAAAACTACATAACTACATAATATATATATATATATATATATATACATATATATATATGTATATATATATATATATATATATATATATATATATATATATATATATATATTATTTTTAAATAATACATTAATCAATACCATATATATCAAATATATGTTTAAAAAATATTTTCACGCACTGAAATGCACTGCAAAAATATATTTTCTATAATAATTACATTTATCAATACAACTAATCACACTTTAAAGAGCATTTTTATAGAATATACTTTAAATAATAAATTTTAATTCACACTATAATTAAGTATACTTTTGTTAAAACAGCATATTTAATATATACTATCTATCACACTAAAGTATAATTTAATGAAAACTACATAACTACATAAATAATACATTAATCAATACCATATATATCAAATATATGTTTTAAATTGTAATTTTAAAACTTATTTAACAGGTACATTTTCAAGCACTGAAATGTGCTGCAAAAACATATTAATTATAATAATTACATTTATCAATACAACTAATACAACCTGTGTGTTATACACTTGTTATACACTCCTGGCCCTGATTTACACACTGCAGAGTTATCTATATTTTTCCCTTTTGGATCACAGTGTGAACAGATCAATGATCAGCATTGATCCTTTCTTACTTTTTTTGTTGGGATTAAAACAGATTAAAAAAAACACCATCATGCTGATCTAATCAAATCAAGGAGTCTTAAGACTTTTGATGAACAATATTTTCTTCAGCAGGGGGGATTAAAAACTACACATGCTTTCTGAGAGCAGCGGTGAGGAGGCTCAAGGTACTGCAGGTAATAAATAACAGGACAGAGATGTCTATATCTAGACACTGTGAAATGCCTGTTTACAGTGCTGGAGAACATGGTCACGGATTTGTAAATACTGTGTTTAAACAGTGGAGACTTAAGTCCTACTGCGGGGGTCGGCAATTAAGTTTGGCCGCTGGCCAGATATTTTCCAAGCTGTTACTTGGTGGGCCACAAAAAAAAATTCTGTTTTGTAAAATGAAGTGTAATGGGATGGTGGAGTGCTACAGACTAGTAGCTCTCCAGCCCAGAGGGTTGTTGAACCCAATTGCTGAAGAGTTGATCTCAAAGCAGGTACACCCAAGAAGAAACAGGTCACGGCCCAATATACTACTGCTGCCCTGGCTAGTGAATTGGGACACAGCCGGGAAAAAAACTCCCTTATAAGGAGATATGGAGCCCAAGATCGTGCGGAAAAACGAAAACGGATGGAAACTAAAGTCACGGCGAGTACGACAGAAAAGGGAGGAATTTAAACAAAAGCTCGCCAGAGAAGCATTTTAATTATTATTTTCTTTATCATCGTTCATTATACCTCAAACAACCTCATGGGCCAGATATTTCATGCTTGGGGGCCACATCTGACCCGCGGGCTGCCCATCGCCGACCCCTGTCCTACTGGTACCTGATTCGTTTTGCAGGGGGAGGTGGGGTAGAGTAATAACTACCAAATTTCACAGTGGTTTTAGTCACAATTGAATGCACCGTATCAGTCTTTTTATGCTCCTTCATCAGTGAAGATCCCAGAATCTTTTACAATCTGTAAAATAAACCATTAAAATAACCTCAATTCATATTAATAATTCAGTGCAAATTGAAATGTCATAAATAGCCCATCATATCCTGTGAAAAAAAGGGTTTTTCTTGGCTGTTTTCAAGTATAAAAGCACTCAAGCTGGCATTTAGTTTCATTGTGATAATCAACACACAAGCCCTCGTTCCAGAAGACATGCTAAAGGATTTCTCAGAGAAGCAACACTTAAACCAGATTTAGGTACCATAAGTAATTGTGTAGCACAGTGTATAGCCTACATGTCTATTATTAGCATTAACTGAACTAGAATTTCATTATTACTATAAGCCTCATATTACATACGTTTTTAAGGTGACGGCAGTGTATAAATCAAGTAGCCACTCCCATCTCAGTGATTTATGCCACACCTTCCCATCAATTCAAATCTTTTACTTGGAAATGTCCACACCTGTATACATTTTGAGGTGTTATCATGTCAGTATACTCTAAACACTAGCTAGATTGCTCATTGTTGGATTGAGGAACATTAAATGTCTGTAGAACTTGGATAGTTGATTATGACTGGTGACATCTGGCTAGAACGGTCCATGTGAACAGACAAGCAAATCTGACAAAAAATAAAAAGATAAATGTCATGGTACATGGACTATACAGCTATACAGAAAAAAATAAGAGGCTACTTTTTTTTTGTCATTTATAGATAGATGTTTGAGTAAAATGAACATTGTTGTTTTATTCTATAAACTACGGGCAACATTTCTTCCAAATTCCAAACAAAATATTGTCATTGAAAGCATTTATTTGCAGGAATGGCTGAAATAACAAAAAATTATGCAGAGCTTTAAGACCTCAAATAATGCAAAGAGTACAGAAATTAATATTTGGTGGAATAACCCTGGTAATCACAGTTTTCATGCATCGTGGCGCGTTCTCCTCCACCAGTCTTTCACACTGCTTTTGGATAACTTTATGCCACTCCTGGTGCAAATATTCAAGCAAGCTTGGTTTGATGGTTTGTATTCATCCATCTATAATGTTCTATGAATATATATCTGTTGTTTGTTTTTTAGTACAATAAATTGTAAAATATTTACAATAAAAATAAATATTTTTATTTAATGGTTAGTTTAAAGGAGAAATCCAGTAAGAAATGGGGGTAAAGTGAAACAATGTTATGCCCCTATCACTAGTATTGTAAGACTGTTGGGAGCATCGGCTAAACGTGCTGTTTTTCAGAATGCTGGGATTGAACAGAGGTGGGTTACTCAACAAAAAAGTATGTTTCACTACACCACATGTTCATGTCACACCAGAGTTCTCCCTTAATAAACTGAATAAAACTGTGCTTTTTGTACAGAATGATTCTTGGCTTTGGTTTTACTTTATGTGCAATTAATTTAAACTCTATTATAGCTATTCAAAAGCTGTATTTTGAAGAGTGACACTAACTGTAAGACTTTCTGTCATCGTGAAATGCGATGTTTTTGATTATAGTGAGTTATTTCCAGTCTTTCTGTTTGAAGTGGGTAATTACCGTCGTTTCATCTTCAGAAATCATCATCACTAGCATCATCACAGTGATCTGCCAATCCAGCAGCTCTTCAGACGTGTGTGATGTTGTTACTACATGGCGGCTCGTTAGCTCTAACATTCATCATATTCAATTACACTGCCCGAGGGAGCTGATCACTCACAGCCAGGCTCTTCTGTTACCATCCACCTCACCCCTCTATCCTCCAGTGAGCGAGCGAGCGGGGATTCACTGGTCTAATGGTGAGGAAATTACCAGGGATGCCCTGCTCTGGAGACCTGTTGCCATAACAACCGCAGCCCCGTTACGCAACTAAAACCAGGGCTGTGCCCGTGAGATGGTACGGGAACGTCACGCCGTGGCTGGAGATCTTTCTGAACGCTCGCTGGGAGCCTGGCTTCCTGCCAGTTCAGTCATTATTGTGCTCCTGGACTTAGAGGAACCTAAAGCCCTGTTCCTTCACACTCTGAACTGAGCAGCTGGCTGAGGGTGTGAGGTGCCAGCCGAGCGGGAGGTGCCACCTCAGGTGCGGCAGGGAAACAGTCCTGAGAGGTGTGCATGGAAATTTCACACTCTATAACAAACATTGGGTTGTTATTTCAATGAGAATGGAACAGAACGCGCCTGCAAATCACATTTTGACAAATCTGACACTTTCAGAGTGAGATAGAAACTATAAAACAAATGAAACTTTTAAATCTAAGATCTAAATATTCTTATTTTACTACCAGTAATACATTGTGACAAATAAAGATGATACAAAGAATAGAGAAGTATTCTATCTGCCAACAGAAAAGACTCTCTGGAGCAGATAAACACAAACTCATTGGTCCCATGCCTATCAAATGCCAAGCAGTGAGTTTGGGATATGGGGATGTGTTGGGTAGTTGGGGATGAGTTTGGGAGTTGGGAATGAGTTGGGGTGAGTTTGGGAGTTGAGGATGAGTTGGGGATGAGGTTGGAAGTTGGGGTGAGTTTGGGAATGAGTTGGGGGTGAGTTTGGGAGTTGAGGATGAGTTTGGGAGTTGGAAATGAGTTAGGGAGGATTTTGGGAGTTGGGGATGAGTTTGGGAGGATTTTGGGAGTTGGGGATGAGTTTGGGAGTTAAGGGGTGAGTTTGGGAGTTGAGGATGAGTTTGGGAGTCGGGAGTGAGTTTGGGAGTTGGGGATGAGTTCAGGAGTCGAGGATGAGTTTGGGAGTCGGGAGTGAGTTTGGGAGTTGGGGATGAGTACAGGAGTTGAGGAAGAGTTTGGGAGTTGAGGATGAGTTTGGGAGTTGAGGATGAGTTTGTAAGTTGAGGATGAGTTAGGGAGTCGGGAGTGAGTTTGGAGGTTAAGGATGAGTTTGGGAGTGAGTTTGGGAGTTGAGGTGAGTTTGGAAGTTAAGGATGAGTTTTGGAGTGAGCTTGGGAGTTCAGGATGAGTTGGGGAGTTGGGTGAGTTGCGATTGGGTTTGGGAGTAGGGGTGAGTTTGGGAGTTGAGGATGAGTTTGGGAGTTGAGGATGAGTTTGGGAGTTCGGCTGGGTTTGGGAGTTAAATATGAGTTGGGGAGTTGGGTGAGTTGGGAATGGATTTGGGAGTTGGGGGTGAGTTTGGGAGTTGGGATGAGTTTGGGAATTGGGATGAGTTTGGCAGTTGGGGATGAGCTTGGGAGTTGGGATGAGTTTGGCAGGTGAGGATGAGCTTGGGAGTTGAGGATGGGTTTGGGAGTTGGGATGAGTTTGGCAGTTGAGGATGAGCTTGGGAGTTGAGGATGGGTTTGGGAGTTGGGATGAGTTTGGCAGTTGAGGATGAGCTTGGGAGTTTAGGATGGGTTTGGGAGTTGGGAATGATTTTGGAAGTTGGGGATGAGTTTTGGAGTTGGGAATGAGTTTGGAAGTTGGGGATGAGTTTTGGAGTTGGGAAGGAGTTTGGTAGTTGGGGATGAGTTTTGGAGTTGGGAAGGAGTTTGGTAGTTGGGGATGAGTTTTGGAGTTGGGATGAGTTTGGCAGTTGAGGATGAGTTTGGCAGTTGAGGATAAGTTTTGGAGTTGGGAATGAGTTTGGAAGTTGGGGTGAGTTTTGGAGTTGGGAAGGAGTTTGGATGTTGGGGATAAGTTGGGGATTTTGGGAGTGATAACAGTAGAGACTATTCCAACTCTATTAGTTTCCTATAACCAAATTCTCAAATTAATAGCATGTGAAAGATGTTGGATATCATAAAAAGTGGATCAGTGATGCTTCATTTGGTCCTGGAGATCCACCACCATGCAAAGTTCAAAATGCAGCTCCAGCTCTTAAGTACCACTCCAACTTCAGGTAATGAAGGTCCGTGTGTGTGTTGGGTCTAAACTCTTCATGCAAGCAGATGTTTAGAACATCCTGGATAAGGATAATCTGCAAGTAGATAAATTCTAAAATATATAATAAGAAACTCTTAGCATGAGATAAACTACAGAATGTTCAGGAGTTTTAGGAGTTTTATTTCAGAAATGAAATGGAAATAAAACAGAGAGGATAATGACATATCTGAAAACTCCAGCAAGTAATGGATGGGGGGTCTAGCTATGTCTGGAACATGTTAAAATACACTATATTTTGTTTCTGAAATAAAAGGAGACTTTGCACTAGTATAGTACAGTATACTTCATTTTATTTCTAAAAGGTGTTAACATATAAAAATGTTACCGAATCATAACCATGGAGTTATTCGTGATAACACACTCCCTCTCGTGTTCTAATCATTGGTTACATGCCTCTACATCCAGTCACGTACTTAGCGTCCAGCATGTTGTCCTATTTTGAAGCTTCTCGTGTTGCACTAATCTGTGGTCACGTATCCTGCTGTAAAATGAGATGACCTGATTGAGAGCAGGACGGAAAGTACAGAAGCAGTACGGAAGTCTTCCACTGTACTCCTCACTATTTAATAACAGGAAACAATCTAGGCCGCAGGACCAGGATTTGCACCAATGGAGATCAGATATTGGCTTGTAAAAGTATATATCTGTATATATGTTCCATCTACAGCTGTGAAAAAAATTAAGAGACCGCTTCAGTTTCTAAATCAGTTGATTTTGCTATTTATAGGTATATGTTTGAGTAAAATGAACATTGATGTTTTATTCTATAAACTACAGACAACATTTCTCCCAAATTCCAAATAAAAATATTGTAATTTAGAGCATTTATTTGCAGAAAATGAGAAATGGCTGAAATAACAAAAAAAGATGCAGAGCTTTCAGGCTTCAAATAATGCAAATAAAACCAGTTCATATTCAAGTTTTTTTTTCAGCTTTTATGCATCTTGGCATGTTCTCCTCCACCAGTCTTACACACTGCTTTTGGATACTTTTGCCTCCTGTTGCAGAAATTCAAGCAGTTCAGCTTGATTTGATGGCTTGTGATCATCCATCTTCCTCTTGATTATATTTTAGAGGTTTTCAATTTGGTAAAATCAAAGGAACTCACCATTTTAAGTGGTCTCTTTTTTTCCAGAGCTGCAGTGTGTTAGTGTAGGCAAAACGCTTGATGTTTAAAGAAAATCTGTATATTTGAAGCAAAGCCACAAGTTTTCTGTCACATTTAGTTTATCTGCTTTTCACTCAGCCCACTTCATTTATTAGCCTTTACAGAGAACACAGCCATATTCACCACCTACACCCTCCTGCATGCTGTACACCACCACTAAGATACACACCATATTTTTTAAAGGCTGGATGGAAAACATATGAAAGCAGGAATTCCAGATCCTGCCATTAATGAGGTCTGGGTTAAAAGAACACCGGCACTTAATTAACAAAGGAGAGAATGGTGCCCAGCGGGGTTCCCTTAATGCTAATCTCCTCCGTGCTAAAGCTCACACTAATATTAGCAAAACCTCTGAAAAAAAAAAAAAAAAAAAAACGTTTTAGTTTATTCTGGAGCTAATCAGTTTTCAGTGTGTACGTACTAGAGAACCCTGAAAGACTTCTAGTTCTGTTTCCTTTCCTTTTCTTTTAAAAGCTGATTCAGAAGCTACACTCTACACAGTATGTATCTACACTTTTTAAAGTCATTCTAATGGCCTTTAGCCAATATTTAAATAAATACTCTGTTATAAAAAAAATATATGAATTTGTCAGGATTTTTATTTTCATCTATTGATTTATTGATTTGTAGTGACATAAAAAAATGGTAGTGTCGTTTTAACACACTTTTCTGACTAACCCCGACTAAATATATTCCATTAAACACTAAAATACAAAAGTCTTTTTCTGGCACCTTCATTACCTGTATTGAACAACTTAATTTTCTCATCCATCTAAATTCTCCACCCACTTGGGTATGTTGGAGATCACTCTGGAGATGTAGAGAAGCTCCACCAGACACCAGTTTTAGGTATGTGAGGGATGAGCTGTGTGACCAGAGTATTGAATAAAGTTAATCATACTGTTGACAATATTGGCAATATTTTTGCACCAGGAGTAAAGGCATAAAGTTATTTAAAAGCAGTGTGTAAGACTGGTGGGGGAGAACATGCCAAGATGCACGAGAACTGTGATTTAAAACCAAGGTTTTTCCACCAAATATTGATTTCTGAACTCCTAAAATTTTATAATTATATGAACTTGTTTTCTTTGCATTATTTAAGGTCTGAAAGCTCTGCATCTTTTTTGTTATTTCAGCCATTTCTCATTTTCTGCGAATAAATGCTCTAAATGACAAAATTTTTATTTGGAATTTGGGAGAAATGTTGTCTGTAGTTCATTTTACTCAAACATATACCTTTAAATAGCAAAACTGAAGTTGTCTCTTAATTTTTTTCCAGATTGTTTTTGCTTAATAGAAGTTAATGTAGACTCCCCAAGTACTTGAGTATTTATATTTATATGTCATATTTAATTTCTAATTTCAGTCTAATTTCAGTATTTAGAGTCAAAAACGAAAACTGAAAACAGGGTTTATTTCTTGTTGCATCCAGTTGGTTATGTCGTAGTTTTGATGTTCTGGACACATATTATCGACTACTCAAATACATATGTTGGCAAAAGCTTGCTATCAAAAAAGAAACATGCAATTCTGTCAGTCTGCATGCATCGCTAATGATATCATGCCATCCTTTTGATGAAAATCCATTATTCCATTTAAGTCAACAGGTGATCAGCTAAATGAGGCCATTCCAGCAGTAGCGGGCTCTGCAAAGCTGAAAGGACTGATGCAGTGGGGGTGGAGGATCAATTCTGCAGATTTGATCGGCACAGTTTGTTCCGTCGCTACAATACCGCTCTGCTGAGCGACGCCTGAGCGAAGTGAGAGATACGGCAGATGGGTGCAGTCAGAAAAAAGACAAAGACCGGGGAAGACAGAAGAAAGAAAACACAGCAGGCCGTGGTGACGGACAGATGAAAGTCATACAGACAGGCTCATTACAAACATGCGAGGCATGCAGCCAGACCTTATTATCAGCTATATTCATACCGCTGAGATCAAACTGTCTGCCTAATGCCTCAGACTGCACTGATTAGGAGCACTGAAAAAAAAAAAAAAAAATGCTTCAGATTTATATAAGGCTACTTCAGACGGCCGGGCTTGTGATGCGATTGGCCAAATGTCAGCATGACCCCAATTTCCTAGAAGTATTAGTGTGAAAAAGAGTGTTCCTGGACTACCATAAGGTTAGTAGGAAAGAACACTTAATTTTGGGTTGTGTCAGACGGTCGGAAGCACTGAATAAAAAAAAAAAGCAAAAAAAAGTAGAGATTCTTCTTTTCTCCATCACCTTCATTTTGGCCAGAACAATCCCAGATGAACATAGCAGAAAAAGTAAGGAAATGTGTGTTTTGTAGATTATTTCTTTGTTGTATTAATTCTTCTAGGCAATGAATCTTATATTGTTGGAAAGCTTGTCTTTTACCCCCTTAACAGGACAGGATTTTTTCACTTGAGGTGTCCAAGGAATATGAGTTAAAGCAGTTCTGCCAGGAAGAATGAACAAGAGAGCTACAGCTAACACAGGTAGTGAGTGATAGACAGATTTATGGAAACTCATCAAAAAATCTATAGGACAGAGAATACAATTGACTATTCTCAGCTAATATTTATGAGATATGATATATTTATATGCGTCTTTGGGTTTATATTTTCACATATCTGGTTAAAATGCTAACACCATTATGACCCTCACAGGAAATGATAAACTCTTCTGCATGGAGAATGTGAGCTTTCTTAGTGAGTTATTGGTCTAAAACTGGCGTGAAAAGTTAAGCAACTTCTTTTAAAACAACTCATTGGTATTTCTAAAAATACATACCTGAATTGATCTTTTTCCAAACATGTTGAACACTGAAGACAGTTCCGTTCTAATTAAACCCTATACTCTATTTTTAATACTGTGCTACCGTGGCAACATCTCCACAGTGTGTCTCCACCTTCTCCACTCCTTCCAGCTCCTCTTACCAATTATAGCCCATCACTTACTGTAGAGGAGGACATGCTGTTTGCATACTTCATGAAATATGCTGCTGCCTCTGGTCTTGTGTGTACTGATAAATAATTAATCACTCTCCAGATAGAGAGGTGGGCTGAAACAATGGGGCCCATTTTAGAAGTCCAATTGGGTCCCAATAAAAAGCCTAACAAAAAAAAAACTTGCAGATTGTTCAGGAGGAGTTTTAGCCCACTATTTTGGCAGAACTGCTGTAATTCTTTCATATATTCCTTGGATGCTTCAAGTGTTCATCTTTCTTCAAGTCAATCCATAGTGTCTGAGCTCTGGACTCTGATTTGACCACTCCAAAAGGCAGATTTGTTTTTTCTTAAGCTGTTCAATTGGGGACTTGATCTAATGTTTTGGGTCATTGTCCTGTTGCATCACCCAACTTTTACAGAGTTTTAGTTGATGCACAGTTACTCTCAAATTATGCTGTAATTCATTTTTTACTTTAATAATTGTGAGCTAATGAGGCCCTAATGCAGCAAAGCAGGACCAAATTATGAAGTTCCATCCACTATGCTTTATGATTGGGATGATGTTTTCATGCTTATGCCCAGTGCCTTTCTTTCTCTGCCAAATGTAGAGCAGCAGTAGTTCAATCTGTCTAAAAAACATGCTACCAATACCATTGTGGAGTGTCGATGTGCTCTTTTGCAAAGTTCAGGCATGCAGAAATTTTCTTTTAGTAAGCACTTCCTTCATGGTGTCATCTTGACATGGACACCCTGCTTGTTTAAGGTTTTATTGGACACCTGAAATTCTTTTCAGTCAGTTTATTGAACAAAGATTTTTGGAGATTGCCACCTGACCACGTACGGATCAACAAGCATCTCTGTGATCACATACAGGGGTTGGACAATGAAACTGAAACACCTGGTTTAGAACACAATAATTTATTGTCCCGACGGACAGTTCTGGTGGAAACAGGAGAGTTGTGGTGCACATCGAATTCTGCCGTGATTTGATGAGCCGTGGTTTTAGGTTTTTTGGATACAATCTGGGTTAGCACCCGATCATCCCTTTCAGACAGCTTCCTCTTACAGCGTCCACAGTTAATCCTGTTGGATGTGGTTGGTCCTTCTTGGTGGCATGCTGACATTACCCTGGATACCGTGGCTCTTGATGCATCACAAAGACTTGCTGCCAGATGCGCCAGCAAGACGTGCACCAACAATTTGTCCTCTTTTGAACTCTGGTATGTCACCCATAATGTTGTGTGCATTGCAATATTTTGAGCAAAACTGTGCTCTTACCCTGCTAATTGAACCTTCACACTCTGCCCTTACTGGTGCAATGTGCAATTAATGAAGATTGGCCACCAGGCTGCTCCAATTTAGCCATGAAACCTCCCACACTAAAAACTGACAGGTGTTTCAGTTTCACAGTATGCCTATACCACTGACGCCTTCAATTCTTTGTCAGTCACTCTGTCTTTTTTCTTATTACAAAAATTTGTTTCTGTTGTGCTGTTGGAGTCATTTTGATTGGCAAAGTAACCAAAGTCCCAAATTGTCTCCATTGGTAGATTGTTTGCCTGACTCTAGACTGGTGAATTTCTAAATTCTTTGAATTCTCTCTCTAAACCTTTTCCCTTTTTTTTATCAACGATTTTGTTATCACAGATCTTCTGAAAGCTGAAACTATCCTTTAAAACTGCTAAAACCACACATAAATTGCATGGTTTTATTGAACACAACATGTTAACATTCACAGTTCAGGGTGGAAAAAGTATGTGAAGCTTTGTATTTAATAACTGGTTAACTCTCCTTTGGCAGCAAAAACCTCAACCAAACGTTTCTTGTAGTTGCAGATCCAGGCCCTGAGGCAGCAAAACAGCCCAAAACCATGATGTTTCCTCCACCATGTTTCACAGTTAGGATGAGGTGTTGATGATGGTGTGCTGTGCCTTTTTTCTCCACACATAGCATTGTGTGTTCTCTTCAAACAACTCAATTTTGGTTTAATTTGTCCACAGTATATTTAACCAGTACTGCTGTGAAACATCCAGGTGCTCTTTTGTAAACTTTAAACGTGCAGCAGTGTTTTTTTTGGACAGCAGTTTTTTCCTCCGTGGTGTCCCCCATGAACTCCATTCTTGTTTAATGTTTTCCTTATTGTAGATTTGTCAATAAAAATGTTAGCCTGGGCCAGAGATTTCTGTAAGTCTTCAGCTGACACTCTAGGATTCTTCCTCACCTCATTGATCATGAGTGAAAGGGTGTGAAAGGGTTCACATACTTTTTCTTGCAACTGTATGTGTATCCTTCTTGTGCAAAGCAAACTTATACTGTTTGAGTGTTTTTTATCAGTCAAAATAGCTTTAGTCTACATCTACAAAGGTTGCTCAACATGCAGGTAGAGAGGAAGTAACTGTTTACATAGGGAGGAGAGTGGGAGGAGTGAGGGCGTGAATCAATCTCCCAAACTTAAGTTAAGTCTCTCAAACTCCACTTATAGGCCATTTACCCAAGGGTTCACATACTTTGTCAACTAACAGTATTAGGTTTTTATGCTGTTTTCAATGAAGATGAATGATCTTAATTGTTGTGATGTTATTACTTTAAGCAGATTATATTTATCAGTACCCTGGACTTCATGGCAATTTTATACCTAAAAAAAAACATGACATTTCCAAGGGTTTACACACTTTTTCTTTCTGGGGGAATCTCAAGAAATCCCACCCCGCTGTGTAAAAAAGCCTTTGATGCACAAAACATAGTATAGTGTCTCAGAATTATTATAAGCATTATTCTCCCATTAATCAAATTAAATAGAAAGGTCATAAAGGTCATAAAGCATTATAAAGAGTTCACCTGCTGTAACATATTGGATTTATAAGCTCATTAGAAAGTCGCGTCATGAGCTGAATAAAAGTAAATGAGCTGAAAATGGCCTGTGGTGACCTTTGATTTTCTTTGCATACCTCCGGTTTAATATAAGAAGATTTTTATTGCAGGGGATGAGCAGCATGCTGAAGTTGATATTATACACTGCACCACCACCTGAAGCCTCACTAGGAAACCACACAGACCCATACAAATATAGCCATGAGTTCCAGAGCAAATTACTTTTGAAGGGAGTTGAAAAAGAACAATAATTTTGAAATAACTAAAGTATAAAGCTACTGGCAAATATTAACAATATTAAACTGAATTTAAATAAGCTAAATATTACAAATGCTGCTTTTGCTGCTTTCTTTTCATATAATATATAAACACTACAGGTCAATAGTTATAGAACGTAGCTGCTTTTTTATTTTATGATCTTAGCAATGACTTTATTACTTTACTTCTCCTGTCATAACTCTAATTCCTCTCATTGTCACTGCTAAAACTGAGACTTAGTCCAGTGTTAATCTGAGCTGAAGCTGTTGCCATGTGGGTCAGCCAAACCTATCTCTTCCTGTACTAGTTTTCTCCAGTGTCCAAGAGTTTTTTTTGAAGATGTAGGGAACAGTACTCGTCTTCATCTGTAATTTCTCTAAAGGAAAGACTTATACTTTCAATATTTTAATATTAGCTAAAAATCCTCCTCTATTGCTAATACTTGACTCAAATTAGTTTTTTTGAGGTAATAACACAAGGGTTAACATATTGTTTCTACTATCACTATTAGGAGTTTAATGGATGTTTTTTTGATCCGGTATAATGCTGCTTTAGTCTGGTGGAGGAGTGGGCGGAGAGAAACGATTTCGGCTCTTGCTCATAAAAATTCAAACATGCAAACATATCGCATCTGATTGGCTAACAGCACTGCAAGGCAGCAAGACAGACAACCCTTAGAAACGTTTTAAAATAAACACATTACTTTACTTTACAACATGTATAATGCCCTGCTAAATGCAGTTCAGCCACTGATCTAGACTTAGAGTCTCTGTTAAACGCCAAATCCACCGGAGATCCTATGTAAACCCTATAGTTACTTACAAACAGAGGTGTGTAGTCCAGGTCAAGAAAGTAAAAATTTAACCCGGGGTTTTGTTGGCTGACCCGAAGTAGACCTTCGATCTCAATTGTACTTTACTGGTGGTGTTCCATAGACAAATTCTAACCATTTGTTCCTTAGCTCTGAATTACTGGGCAAAGCATATACCACTGATGTGTTATTTGCACAAATTTACACGCCGAGATGGGCGTGGCCATGAATACTAATGTATGGGTTGACGTAGACAATTTATTTTCCTAATCGACTCGTTTTTCTGAATATTTTCTTTTATGAGCTACTGCAGACAATGTAGGTTTAGGAAAAGTTTCATAGGTAGCCTCATACACTCTAAAAAACAGAGGTAACGATGTGAGTACAGTTTTGTACTCAAAGGTACACTTTACATAATTGTACCCTCAAAGATACAGTATTGGTCTTTACAGGGTCAAATATGTTCTCCCTGAAGTACAAAATCTTTTCTAAAAGGAGGAAGTACTAATTTGTACCATTTAACCAGCCACTAAAGGTACATTCAGCATTCTGTATCACTGTACTAATAAACCATATATATTTAATTAAACATTTTTCATTTGATAAAAACCTATTAAATATACATAAATTAAAATATACAAATAATATTTAGCACAGTAGTAAAATGTGTTTCAAATATTTAATATACAAACACATTTTTTAAAGAAAATTTGTTAACATGTGTTTATATATGTTAAATATTTGAAACAAATATTATTAATGTTAATGTTATTAATGCTAATAAACCAACAGCTTTGCTAGATAGCTATGTTAAAGTATTTTCACAGTAAATGTTAGATGAAGACTACAGTTATAGACAGTCTCGTGTATTTTAAACAAAATGTGTGTTTATATATATTAAATATTTGAAACAAATTTTATTAATATTACTACTGTACTAATATATTCAAGGCAAAACTAATATCTTGAGTTATTGTGTGTGTGTGTGTGTGTGTGTGAGATAGAGAGAGAGACTATTGTAAAAATTATATTTTCTAATTACATATCATTCTTATAATATTCTCTCTCTCTCTCTCTCTCTCTCTCTTTCTCTCTCTCTTTCTCTCTCTCTCTCTCTCTCTCTCTCTCTCTCTCTCTCTCTTTCTCTCTCTCTCTCTCTCTCTCTCTCTCTCTCTCTCTCTCTCTCTCTCTCTCTCTCTCTCTCTCTCTCTTTCTCTCTCTCTTTCTCTCTCTCTCTCTCTCTCTCTCTCAATTCAATTTTTCAATTCAATGTAGCTTTATTAGCATGACTGTGAATTACAGTGTTGCCAAAGCCTTATAACAATTAACAACAATGGTATGAACATACATAACAGACATAATAACATTTATAACAGAAAATAATTATGATTATTATAATAATTATATCATTTATCAATAATTATAATTATATTATAATAATCATTTTCTCTGGGATGGGGTCCCCAGGATTTTAGAGGTCATTTTGAGGTGTTACCACTGTCTCTCAGGCTGTGACACGCACTGACGTATTTGGCAGCGAGGGGGGCGGTGTGCCCCTCCCCCAGAGTGATCCGTAATTTTTCTAATAGTGAAAATGTTTCAAAATTTTGAATTAAATAATTAAATTTGTTAATGAAGAAATTTCGTGTTTCTTTGAATTTTTCACACTGTAGAAGGAAGTGCATCTCCGTCTCGACCTCACCTGTCGAACAGTGAGCACACAGTCTCTCCTCTCTGGGCAGCCAGGACTGTTTATACCTGCCGGTCTCTACGGCCAGGCTGTGGTCACTGAGTCTGTACTTGGTCAGGATCTGTCTCTGCTTTCTATCTCTGACAGTCAGGAGATATTCCTCTAATTTATACTCTGTTTTTAGGGCCCGATAGCATTCCAGTTTGTTTTGAGTTTGGATTTCTTTTTGCCAGTGTTCCAGATAATCACTCTGACTGTGTTTGGTGATTTGCCTGATGTTGAGTTTGGGTGGTAAAGCAGTGCTGGGCTGAGGCTGCTGTCTATTAGTATCTGTTAGAGGGTTAATAAGCCTCAAGACCAGCTGACTGAGGGAGCTCTTTTCAGGGTTCAGTTCTTGGGTCTGTAACGCCCTAAATTGCAGCGTGTCACTGGGACTCGTCTTCAGGTGCATCCAGAAATTTAGAGCTCGTTTTTGGATGTTGATGATCAGAGGAAATCGGCCTAATTCTGCCCTGCATGCGTTGGTTGGAGTTTTTCTCTGGACTTTTAGGATCATTCTACAGAATTCTGCATGCAGGACTTCTGTTGGATGCTTGTCCCATCTAGTGTAGCTGTGCTGACTGAGTGGACCCCATACCTCACTCCCGTACAGCGCAATGGGCTGGATCACACTGTCGAATACTTTACACCAGATTGGAATGGGAATGTCAATATTGAAGAATTTTCTCCTGATGGCGTACATTGCTCTGTGAGCTTTATCTTTTAGTGCATTCACTGCCGAACTGAAACTCCCGGATGCAGTAATGATGAGGCCGAGGTAAGTGTACTGCATCGTGTGCTCTAGGGCGGTGCTGCCCAGACTGAACTGGTATCTGTGTTCCTGACATCTGGGCTTCTTTTGGAAGATCATAACTTTGGTCTTTTTCAGGTTTACTGCCAGGGCCCAGTTCTGGCAGTACTGCTCCAGCAGGTCCAGGTGCTGCTGTAGCCCCTGTGCAGTGGGAGACAGCAGCACCAGGTCGTCTGCGTAGAGCAGGAACTTCACCTCCCCGTCCTGCAGAGTGAGACCAGGAGCTGCAGACTGTTCCAGCTGCACCGCTAACTCATTAATGTAGATATTAAAGAGTGTTGGACTCAGACTGCAGCCCTGTCTCACTCCTCTTTTCTGAGTGAAAAATTCTGTATGTTTGTCTCCAATTCTTACTCTACATTTGTTTTCCAAATACATCGATTTAATGATGTCATAAACTTTACCCCCTACACCGCTCTCCAGAAGTTTATAATATAGTCCTTTGTGCCAAATAGAATCGAATGCCTTCTTAAAATCTACAAAACAGGCAAAGATTTTTCCATTTTTGGTTTGATGTACGTGTTGGTTAATTAGGGTGTGTAGGGTGTAAATGTGGTCTGTAGTTCTGTGATTTGGAAGGAAGCCAATCTGATTCTTGCTCAGGACATCGTGTTCGGTAAGGAAAGACAGAATTCTGTTATTTAAAATGTTGTTAAACACTTTCCCCAGATTACTGCTCACACAGATGCCTCTGAAATTGTTGGGATCTGATTTGTCTCCACTCTTATGGATTGGGGTAATGAGTCCTTGACTCCAGATGTCAGGAAAACAGCCTGAACTCAGGACGAGGTTGAATAATTTGAGCATTGCTCTCTGCAGATCAGGAGTGCTGTTTTTAAGCATCTCGTTCCTGATGCTGTCAGGACCACAGGCTTTTTTAGATTTTAATGATTTAAGTTTTTGAGCCAATTCTACCTGTGTAATTGGATAATCGAGAGGATTTTGGTTGTCTTTAATTGCACATTCAAATGACTGTAATTTTTGTGTGATCAGATTGTAATTGGAATTTAGATCTTTCTCTGAGATTTCTTTGTACAGATTTTCAAAATGATTTTTCCACATTTCACTATTTTGTGTGGGTATTTCCTGTGATTTTGTTTTGCTCAAGTTATTCCACATCTCCCAGAACTGGTTGTGTTCAATAGAATCTTCTATGTCTCTCAGAGTTTTGTTTGTATAGTTTAGTTTTTTGGTTCTGATTGAGTGTTTATATTGTTTAAGAGTATCAAAATATTTTTTTCTCAGGTCCTGATCTTCTGGTTGTCTGTGTTTTAGATTTGATAATTTTCTTAATTCTTTTCGAATTGATTGGCACTCGTAATCATACCATTTTTCCTTTTTCATTTTTTTGCCTGGTTTCCGTTTAATTTTTTGGAGTTCAGCCATAGAAGATGCTATGTGAAAAATGCTGTTAATTTCACTCACAGCATGATTTACACTTTGCTTATTGTTTTCAAAATCTGTGTTAATAAAGTTAGTGATTTTGTTAGATACATTAACTGATTGAAGTGCATGGATGAATTTGTCTGCACTATCTGGAGCCCATCTGTAGGTCCTGTGGACTCTCTCTCTCTCTCTCTCTCTCTCTCTCTCTCACACACACACACACACACACACACACACACACACACACACACACACACACACACACACACACACACACCAAAACCAGATGACTTTGACTGTCTAATTTTGCAATAACAGAATGCGACCGAGTGAGGGAGCCCTCGCGCACGGCACTAGCCTCTTATTTTTAAATTTTAACGGTCACTGTTCTGGGCGGGAGGAGTGTGACAATGGCGCTGAGGCAGCTCTCAACTGAGGAGCTGATAAAAAAGTTGGTGGACGCAGGAGTCGAAATAACAGCAGAAGAGGTTCAGAGGTAAGTGCTTTGTAATCTTATTAAGTGTTTTAACGTGACTTTTCTTTCGAAAAAAGTAAGTTATATTAGAGCTGTTAGCTAGCTAGCAGAGCTAATGCTAATAAACCAACATGCTAGCTGGCTAATTAGGTAACGCTAGCGTTAGCTATAATAGTAGTAACATTACTTAGTGAAAATGTAGCTAGAGGAGGACTTATGTTTAGTTAGTCTCTTTAATACTATTAAAATATGTTTGGAAAATTATATATTTTCAAAGTATATTTAGGTCTGCTTGTTGCAGCTACATGCAAGCAAGCATTCGAATGATGCTAAGTGACTATTGAGTGCGGGAAGAGCTTGTCTCTGGCAAGTTCACTGAAACCTAGGCTTGCATAACAGTGCTTTCATTACTAATGGCAGGCATTTCCTTTAACCTCTTAACACGCCCTGGCCCGCCGGCGGGCCAGAAAAATATGATATTTAATATCTGGCTATGTTTATGAATAGTCATAGGTTCAATGTAGACACCCAATAGACACCCAATATACCATTTTAAAGCTTAGAATCTCTGCTTTTCGGTTATCTAGCCTATTTTGCTGCATCTCATTTCAGAAAATAAACATCTAGAGCGAAATATGACTTGGTTTTGAAAATATGAAATCATAATTTTCATATTTCCGTTTTTCGTACGTCCATATTTGATGGAATGCGGTCATGTTATACACCGAACCGTCTGGCTCTCCGGATTCTGTGCTCCGTTTTACTGTATGGTGTACGGTTCCCGAATTAGAGCCAAAAGAGCGCGTGGCTGCGCGTTTCCATAGATAAAAGCTGCATCTGATATGCTGCAGGGACACAGCAGACATTTAACTACTCATTTAAATAGAAGGCTAAGTTACTTAAGAGCTATCAGTTAATGTAACTTACTAAAGTTAAAGTATTTTTACAGTGAATGTTAGATGAAGGTGATCGATGTCTGTATTTATCTCAATGTTTTAATAATGGTGATATTAATTTAGTGGTATATCGATATGTATTATTTATAAAAAAAATTTCACTGCATCCAAGCAGAGCTGTGAACACGATCAGCCTCAGTAGCTGGGCAACGTCAGTGCGTGATGAGGTATTCACACAGGCACCCTGCCAGATAGGATAGGCTAGGCTAGGCTAGGCTCCGCTCCCCCGGCCGGGCCCCTGTCGGCCCGGCCCCGCTCGCCTCGTCTTGGCCCAGGAGGAGAACTAAGGTCAGGGGAGTGCTAGATAACTTTAGTGGCAGGATAGCTAACGTACACTGTGAGCTAGCTAACTGGAAGGTCCCAATACGTTTTGACTAAGACAAAAAAAAAAAAATAAATTAGGTAAAAACCAAACCTGCTTGCTTTAAAAGTTTGTTTTTGTGGGGTTTTATGTTGTCAAGCATACTTATATATAAAGTTACTTTATAATGGTTTTATTATTATTATTATTATTATTATTATTATTATTATCATCATCATCATTATCATCATAATCAGTAGTAGAAGTAGTAGTAGCAGTGGTGTTAGTGGTAGTATTAGTATTTTAAACATCATCTCTACAATTTAATTGATAATTTCCTCTTTTTTCATATGTGTAGGAAGCTATAAAATTACATGTTATGTTGGCTCTATCCTGCATCACAATGAAACAGAATTGAAAATAATTATTTTCTCCCAATTAAATTATGACTACATTTTGGGGTCTTAAATTATTTTTTGAGGTCTTCAAAAGCATTTAATAGTAGATAGTATGTAGATAGATGGCTCTGTTCTGGAACACAATCAGGAAAAAAATGTATAACAAATGAGAAAAGGTTAAGTTTTACAGGTTCACAATAAATTATTTTCAGCCGTAGTAATTATGCCTACAAGTTTGGGTCTTAAACTATATTTATTGAGGTCTTAAAATTGTCCTAACCTTTAAGCATTAAATTTGACTTTGACGTTTTCCTTTTCACAGTTTATATTTGTCGTGTCGTTTTTTTTTTTTTTTTTTTTTTCAGAAAATGATGTGGATGGAGAGACAGTTGACTGTGGACTTACAGAAGCCATGATTGCTTATCTCTTTGATAAGTCTTTCAAAAAACAATTAAAATTTAGAGATTTTGTGTCTCAACACAAGAAGGTAATTCTTTCTTTGGATGATATCACACCAGATGTAGAAAACCTGACTCAAATTGAAAGGTAATCCATTTTTAAATTAAATGTACATAGTTTTTCTGAAATGTATTCACTGTCTGTTTGTCAGTGGTAATCACCTCTGCTCCTGAAGATCCACCTTCATGCACACTTTAGTTCCAACCCTATTGAATCATCTCCATCTTATTGAATCAAAGAGTGCCTCCAGAAGTGCTTGATTATTTGGGTGTAAATTTAAACATGCTGCAAGGTAGATCTGAAAGAGTAGACTTGGTGTCC
Organism: Astyanax mexicanus; assembly: GCF_023375975.1. Taxonomy (NCBI): domain Eukaryota; kingdom Metazoa; phylum Chordata; class Actinopteri; order Characiformes; family Acestrorhamphidae; genus Astyanax; species Astyanax mexicanus. The sequence continues at coordinate 34,845,124 of NC_064416.1, read as the reverse complement.
CCTGCTTTGTTTTTGATTGGGTCATCCATCAAACAATAAAAAAAAGAAAAACAGCATCTGTTTCTCCTGTTGGCACAATGTTTCTTGTGCAGTTTGAGGTTGACTGTCTTTCTATACTAGTTTTTGTTTTTGTTTTACAGAAAGGAGCCAGTTTGCCAAAGACTGCCTGCTGTGATGTCCATTCCGTGTTTTCCAAAAGATGTCCAAAGCCGCCTGGATGCCAAAGAGAGTTGTCAGAAGGTCCCAAGAGATCGTAACAAAATTATTAGGACACTCTATGAAATGATGGCACAGTACACAATGTAAGTTCTAGTCTCTGTAGTTCTGTGGATGATTATCTAATCATAGCTTGTTTATGATGTATAGGTATTTTAAATGTACAAACTTGAAACTATCTTAAATATATAAACTTCTGATGTCATGTTAAATAGTGCTGTTGACCAAGTAATGCTCAGTCATATATAAACGTTTGACACCCTGGGCCAAATTACAAGTTCATAAGTAACACTTCTTATCATTTATTTGCTAAGATCATTTATTTGCTAAAAAAAAATATATATATATATATATATAGGTTCTGCACAGGCCACAGGTTTTGCATTCTTGCCTAGTAAATTAATTAATCAAATAAACAGTAATTTTGCATGCAGTTAGGCATACGTGTCTTTTTAAAGTATGTTTAGTAATTTTTACTACAAAACATGTAATTTGTTTAATAAGCAATTGGCCAGGGGTGTGTTTTACAAAGCGGGAAAACTCATTAAGCAAGGTAACTTCAGGCCGAAGATGAGAATTGTCCAAAGCAAATGTGCCTCAGCTCTTTGAATTTGAGCTTAGGTTATCATAAGAAGTGCCAAAATGTTTTAATATTATACATAGGATTTTGTGAGATTTGCAGAATTACTGGACAAATGATTTTGTTGCTCTTGGTGTGCAGGTATCCTACCAATGCAGAGTATGTTCAGGTTGCCAAAGCTTTGATTGTGAAGTACCCTTTCTTGAAGGATGTTGAGGGGAATGGTTATGTAAGTTTGCATTTTTATTTATTTATTTACAAAATAGTTAGTTCTGTTCACAGAAGTATCTGATGTAATATTGTTAATTTGGTGTGTAATATTAGATTTATTGGTGGTGGTGTTGCAATTGCTGAAAGTACGCATGTTTTGACTTGTTCATCAAAAGCATACCTGGCATATGTCACTTAAGAGGAAGTTCAAGGCAGAACGGGCGCCACTTCTCAACGACACCGAGGTCAAAAAGTTTAAAGAGAAGTTTCACCAAGCAAGGAAGTCAACAGATGGACCTGAAACTTTGCATGTCAAGCGTACTAAGACATTTGTGGTAAGTATCTCTTAGGCAAAGGAAAAATGTAAGTATTTACTTTTTGGTTATGAAATGATTACTTGTGTCTCTGATAAAGGAATCATGCATTGTTGGAGAGGATGCTACATCTGTTGAGGCCCATGTCAAGGCATTGCATGAACAGTACAGGAAGACACAACCTGATTTGGTGATCGTGAAGGACCGCATGAAAAAGACATTTGCATGGCGTCGTCGAGAAATATCAGAGGGAATGACCATTACAAACATCTTGATGAAATACCCGTTCTTAAGAACATCCTCAGGGGTAAGTGTAATAAAGTAATTGGAACTAACGATGTATAGCCATTATATGTGCCTAATGTTACTGTTGGTGGCAAGTGATGAACCAACATTGTATCTTTTTAATAAGGCTACATCTATTCTAGGTTTTTTATTTTTCAAAACTAATTTATAGGCCTGGGTGATGGGGAGATTTAATTGGTTATCGAGGATGACCACCAATATTTAACTTGCAACAATCACACATGCTGTGTGGGGTGATGAATTCTGCTGCTTTTGAATTTTATAAAATGTACTGAAATGGAAAGCACGGATACAGAGGCTACAGAAAGTAGAGACGTAATGACTCACGTCTCGCACAATATTTAGATGTAACCAATTATCCAATTTTTTTTAATTCGGGAAAATCCTGAAAATTAATCATTGTCACACGGCCTGCTGTATTAATCACTAAACTTTATTGCAACACTATAGTAATTTATTATATATATTTTTTTTCTTTTTGCCTATTTTCCTCCTTAGTTGTATGACGAGGTTGATGCCATCCATCCTTTGACGGTGAACATTTGTCGTCGCTTCAACGAGGGATTTACAGCTTTACTCCCTAATTTGCTGAAACTTGTCAAGGGGACGTTGCCACTAAAAAAACTGTATGTGGAGGCGAGAGAGGAAGCTCTGGCTGAGGACCTTCCAGGTTGTGATTTTTGACCCAAATGTAGAATTATTACATCAGTGGGTGGCTTTTGTCCTCGTGCTGAGTTCTTATTAAAGCACTTTTGTTCTTCACATAACAGGCATTGACTTCAGGGGTGGACTTGTTTTTTTGCCATCCATCTTCAGGGAGAACATTGACCACCTCATTTCACTTGGAGAGGTAAGAAAATGTTGCCACATACCAACATTCAAGGTCAAGGCTGTCTTTTTGTGTAAGCCTCACTAGCAGCATGACATAAGTGCTGTGCTGCATTACAGCTATTTATAGGTGTCAGGAATATTAAATCATATATATATATATATATACATATATATATATATATATATATATACATATATATATATATATATATATATGTATATATATACATATATATACATATATATATATATATATATATATGTATATATATATATATATATACATATATATATATATACATATATATATATATATATACATATATATATATATATATATATATATATATATATATATATATATATATATATATATATATATATATATATATATATGAGAATGATAACAGTAATTAGCTGAGTGGAGATGACCACAGAAAGAAAAGATACTGATTTGTATCAATGTTTTTTTTTTTCTCTACTGTTTATCTGTAGGGTGAACCTGCCACACCGTATCCTACAATTCAGCTGAAAGACAAGGATTGGAAAACTGCCATTTCTAGACGAAGTCAGAGTGTGGTGAAGGTTGATGGAGTTGAGGTGTGCACTTGTGCTGCAGTAGATGAGGCCTTCATCACAACCTTTTGTATGTATTTCACCTTCAACATTGCATACCCTCCACGGCTGAGAAATACCATGACATTTCTCCAGAGGTGCATTCTACACATCAAGGAGGAAGGAGACAAGCCATTGCCAGTAACTGTGACACGAGTGATGAATCTTCTGTAGATCTATGGCTCCACTGCACCAATGCCCAAAATGCCCACGTAGAACTTTCACCCTTGTAAAGCTTATACAACACATTGGACTTGTACATGCACACAAAGCTCACTTTAGCATTACTTGTGGTATAAATGATTGCTGTTCTACTTTTTCCAAGTACCATTCTTACAGAAGACACGTGTACAGAAAACACAAACACAGTGTTTTTCCTTCCCCTGGGAGCAACGAAGAAGTTAATGAAGAATCAGTAGTGGAACAAGACAACACTTTTGATGCAGATTTAACCCAGCAGTCTACCCCACCAAGTATTGATAAACTGCTTGAAAATTTAAGGGAGAACCTTTTTGGCTTTATTCTAAAATGCAGGGAAAAAAACCACCTTCCTCTGTCAGTTCAACAAGATATTGTTCATGATTTAAACTTTTTATTTTGTTTTTTTAAAGAGAACTATGACTTATTCATCTCTTATCATCTTGAAAAAAATGGCTTCCCTATTTCAGAGTGCCCTGAACTTCAGCAAGTTTTATCCACCCCTGATTTCTTTGACAAAGCTTGTGATGTAATTCGTTCTCCACACATGATTAAAGAACACTGTAAATCTAAAATGGATATGACAGAACCCTTTAACTATGAACTAAGAAATGCTTCTGGAAACAAAATTGGCACTTTTTCTTATGTACCCATTGCAGAGGTATTGAAAAAATATTGTTCTCTTGAAGATGTCTGGGAAGAGATTGTTGCAGATGCTCATAAAATTAGAGACGATCAGATTTTGTTGGACTACACTGATGGAGTTTATTTTAAAGAACATTCATATTTTAAAGACCACCCACAGGCTCTAAGACTTCATTTTTATGAAGATGAATTTGAAATTGTTAACCCTTTAGGCTCTAAGAGAAGCAAGTACAAGATGTGTGCATTTTATTATAGTGTTGGCAATGTCAGTGCAAGGTATCGCTCGAAACTCAGTCACATACATTTAGCTTTGCTTGTTCGCTGTTCTCATCTAAAAGAGTGTGGGCTTGATGTTATACTCCAACCAGTGGTAGATGACCTAAAAAAGCTCTCAACTGAAGGGTTCGTCCTAAATGTTAACGGACACGAGTGCAGAATTAATGCTGCCCTGGCAACATTTTCATGTGATAACCTGTCTGCTCACATGATAGGTGGGTTTACAATGTCTTTTAACAGTGGCAGAATTTGTCGGTACTGCATGGCCTCTTATTCTGAGATGAAACAAAAATTCCGGGAGGAAAGTTTTGTTCTTAGGACAGCAGAAGTGCACAGGTATCACCTTGAGTGTGTAGAAAATGATCCAGCAAGTGCTGCTTTGTACGGTGTACATGGTACTTGTAAATTTGATATGCTAGATTACTTTGATGTCACAAGCTGTCTTCCTCCTGATATCATGCATGATTTGCTAGAAGGAGTGCTGCCTCTTGTAATGAAATTGGTCATTTGTGAAGCTCATAAACAAAAGCACATAACCATACAGGAGATAAATAATGAGCTCAAAAGCATGACCATTGGAAAAAATGACAGGGCAAACAAGCCAGTGCTTCTCTCTGAAAAACTACTTCGAAATTCTGCCATTGTTGGGTCAGCCAGTCAAAAGTGGTGTCTATTCAGATTGCTGCCTTTCTTGATGGCAGACCATGTTCCACCTGATTGTCCATACTGGCGTGTGTTCAAACTGTGTGCTGAAATCACAGATGTAGTTATGGCTCCTACAGTGAGAAAAGATGAACTTGCTGTTCTGGAATTTGTTGTACAAGAATTTCTGACTGAGATGACAAATGTTTTTGGGAACGTTTTAACTCCCAAATGTCATTTTTTAACACATTATCCCAGACTTATGCTAATGTTTGGTCCTCTTCGTGCTTTGTGGTGTATGAGGTTTGAAAGCAAACACCAATATTTTAAGAACATTGCTAGCACATGTAAAAATTTCAGAAACATAACCTCAACTTTGAGCAACCGTCATCAGATGAAACAGTGCTGGGAGTTTTCCTCTAAAGGGCTACTATGTGATTTTGAGGAGACGCTCAGCAAAAGTGTAAGCACACCCTTTTCATCTCTACCAGCAGAGCTACAGAAGGCTCTTATTTGCAATGATGCTCTGAGGGATGTTCAGTTTCAAGACAAGGTACTTCAACGTGTATCTTGTGTGTCAGTGAACAATGTTAAATATTCCCTTGGCGATGTATTTGTAATAGGCCATCTGCACACTGAAATGATTCCATTGTTCTGGAAGGTGAAGTACATACTAAACATTGACACTTTGTGGGTTATGTGTGGTAAAATATTGGTTCCAGTGTCATTCGATGGTCATTTCCATGCATATCGTGTCACACTTGACAAAGATTGGACTTTACAAATTCCAGGAAAGGAATTGGATCATCAAGCTCTTGACACGTATTCTGTTGATGATAATCTTTTCGTTTCAATGAAATATTTAGTCTAAAACGTGAATTCAGAATTGAATGTTTTTTTTTTGTTTTGTTTGTTTTTTAAAGGAGAACTCCGGTGTAAAACATGATTTAAAAAGTACCTATCTTTGAGTAGCACATCTCCGTTCTCCCACAGCGTTCAGAGATCCAGAAATTAACAGTTTGTCATTTTTGTCAACAGTTTGTCAGACATTGTCATGTTCATTTAAAAAATGCTGGCCTTTTTGTAGAAATTCCCATGATCTAAACATTGGTGTTTTTATATGGTTGTTGATGCCATGTACAGTTCTATACCATTTGCTGTTTTTTAGATGCTTGTAGTGGTTATGTAATCATTTATTAAATTGCAGTTGGGCTGAATTTGCAATGGTTGTGTTGCTTAAAGCCCTTTTGAAATGATAATCTGCGTACTACTAAATAAAAAGCATTGAACAACATTAATGTGTGTGGTCTGGTACATTTCGGTACCTATAGGGTCCAAAATAGCTTGTCGCTGGGGTGGTACCTCTAAAAGTACATTTTGGGACCTCTTGAAAAGGGTACAATTTTGTACCCTAGTCTTAAGGTACATTTTAGTCTCTTGGGGTACAGAATAGTACCTTAAATGGTACAAAAATATGGGTACAAAAAAGGACTTAAACTAAAAGGTACACTATTGTACCGCAATAAGGTACAGCCCCAGCGACAAGCCTTTGTACTCTTTTAAGTACAAATCTGTACTTCTATTTCTTAGAGTGTACACAACTCAGATACCTATTTTATTTCACAAGAAATATGGATTTTGTATTCAATATTTAATAACGTTGACTTGAATAAAGATCAGATTACAAGTATGTATATTTATGAAGAAGACTTTTCCCTTTTTTAATAATTTATTAAAGTTTGGATGAAGGGGATTGGTGTGGTCCTGCTCTTGTAATAATTTGTCTCATGAGTTTTTGTAGACGTCTGAGTACTTGGCAGTTGAGGCACGGACCATGAACATAGTTCGCTATGCTTCTGGATTCTTGTCGAGCCTGTATCAGATGGTAGTGGTTGCTGTGTTCTGCTCACGCAACTTATAATGTGATTTATTGTGTGTGATTGTGCTTAGGTAAGTGTGTTGTTGCCATAGTTAAAGGAAGTGAGCTTAGATTAAGGAGGGATTCTATGTGTTCATAGGTTATTTTTTGGTAGGTCTGTTACTTGGCAGTTGAGGCAATGGACCATGAACATAGTGTTAGGCTGTGCTTCTGGATTCTTGTCGAGCCAGTATCAGATTGTGGTGGTTTTGCTATTGTTGTTAGTTGAGTGAGTAGTAGATCCTGGCTGAGCCCTATGCATAACCCCAGCTGTTAGGTGCAGGATTTGTCAATTTCCTGTATTATATTACATGATTAAATATCATATGGAAATGAGATGGAGATCTCAAACAACATATCCTAGAGATCAGTGCAGCATTCTTTAGCTGCCTTAGCAAAAGGCAGACTCAAAATGAGCCATATCATGTTCTAATGCACATTTATTTGTATGTATTTTTTGTGTTTGTTAGCTAAGTTAGCCTTTAGTTTCTGTTGTAAACTAAACAGCAATAAACTCCAGACACCAAACACATCTAAGCTAATTGGCTGGGAAACGGCTAATTCGTACTGATTACTGATTTGTTCTTGTGTGTGGTGAGGATAAACTGAGCGCTGGTCATTCTGCTGTGCTTCAGTGCAGTCATGCGAGCGGACTGAGCTCTTAAGGGAAGCAATTCATCCAATGCGGGAAACTGGATATAGAAAGCAATTTGAGCCCCTCAGGCAGACAGCTGTGATGGACCCCTCTGCTTATTAGCCGTGATATTGGCCCATCCAGAGCAGAAAAGTGATGTAAATGTCCGAGCTGACCACTACTGCCAAACATTCAGACGTTACGATCACTCCTACTTGCATTTTAAGCAATTTAAGTCCATGTTTATAGATAGATAGCAGACCAACAGCAGCAGAAACACTGTATGTAAGTCAATTTGACACTAAAGCATTGACAAAAACTAAATAGACCAAAGTACTGAGACACCTATTCAATCATCAATTCAGTTTTGTCCAAAATTAAGGATATTAAAAAGAGTTTATCCTTTATTTGTTGGAGTAACTGTCTCTACTGTCCAGGGAAATGTTCTACAAGATTTAAGAGCACTGCTGTGAAAATGTAATTGCGTTCAACGACACGAGCATTCATTAGTTAGTTCATCACCCCACCGTATTGCCAATCCTGGTGAAACAATATATACATACTTAATTGTACTTAAAACATATTGAGAGTATGCTGTAAATATACTAACAAATGCATGTACCTACTTAAAATGTATTTAAAGTACATTCATATTATGCTTTTATCAAATGTTTAAAAGTAAATTTTGATCATACAAATATAATGTATTTAAATAAATAAACTACTATTTAGTTTAATGTAATTCACTATACTTCTAAAATACTTATTTTCAAATATATTTTTGTACATTTTTAGCAAAGTGTGTTAAAAATAGCTGTTTAGGAGTTCACTTAAAGCACAATGTATCATTTATCTTCTTAGTAAATTAAATTACTAACATAAGAACAAGGAACAAGAAGCATATTTTTACTCTAATGTAAATATACTTAACATCAATTCTTAATACATTTCTAATATACTGGGTGTAAAATAGTGATATAGTTGTAATACTTATTAGATGTATTACAATTTTACTGTAAGCATATTTAAAATATGGGGTAACATACATGAAGTAATATGTTTAAATGTTACTTAAGTATATTTAAAATAGTTACATTTTAGTAAAGTTAAGTACATTTAGCACAATTTAAGTAAGACTTTTGTACTATTTTATACTATTAAAGTAGAATAAGTACAAAAAAGTTGTTCCATTTTAGCACTCTTTAAATATACTGATTAATAATGTGGCTACGAGAACACTTTAGTGCACTATAGCATAATAATGATAAGTATACTTTAATCTACTTTTTTTCACTAGGGAACTCTCCAACTTATCCCAAAAGCATTGGATGGAGCACAATCATTCCAAAGAACACAGTTCCACTGTTCCACAGCTGAATACCTCTCTATTCCATGCTTGGCGAAATGAAATCTCAATCTCAAAAATGTCAAAAATTGTTGCAAATTTGATTCATTTCAGTAAATTGATTCAATTCAAGCGTTATTTCATTCTTTTTATGTTAATGATTATGACCTACTGCTGGTGAAAACCCAAAGGTAAGTATCTGAGAATATCTGCATCTCTATAAAACTTGTTAGCAGAGATCAGCATGATGTGATCTAATATGTCCTGGTAGATGGCTGCACTGACTTTGAACCAACCAAACATATGAGGATGTGTGTCTGAGTTCAGTCTCAAGAGAAAGTGGGTCATGCACCAGGACAATGACCCTAAGCACACAAGTCATTCTCCTAAAGAATGGTTTGAGAAGAGTTAAAGAAGTCAATGTTTTGGAATGGCAATGTCAAAGTCCTGTCAAAAACTATCAAATGTTTCCTGTAGTTTTTCACCAGGTTTGCACCAAACACTGCAGCAGGGATTTTGGCCAATTCCTCCACACAGATCTTCCTCAGATCTGTGTGAGATCTTCCTTAGGAGTTTGAGCTCCCTCCAACGATTTTCTATAGGGTTTAGGTCTGGAGATTGGTGGCTTGGCCACTCAAGAACCTTGATATGCTTCTTACGGAGCCACTCCTTGGTTATCCTGGCTGTGTGCTTTGGGTCATTGTCATGTTGGAAGACCCAGCCATGACCCATCTTTAATGCTCTAACTGAGGCAAGGGGTTTGTTCCCCAAAATCTCTCATGTCTCGAAGCTCTTTTTCTGATTTGGTTCTCAGTATATACTCTTAGAACTGGTTTGAAAATCTGAAGAAATTTTAGAACAAATTTACGCAGAAATATAGAAAATTCTAAAGATTTTTTTTACACTTATAAGCACCACTGTAGACCCTTTAGGACCCTATTCCTTCCCATGTACAATGCAGCCTTTAACTTGTTTCAGCCGTGTAATGCAAAACACCACCACAAGGGTATATTCAAAGGATTTATCACATCTTTTCGGTGTCCTTTACATGAGTCAAGCCTCATTCTAAAGATAATAAGAAACCCAGCAGGTATTCTACCATCTGACAACCCCACGCACATCCCCTGTGAGGAGCACAGTCACGATGGCAGAGTCTCAGAGGGAGAGATAGCTGAGATAAATGACCAAAATGACTTTGAACAGCATGGTGACAGATAACGAGACAAGAGCATGATAACAGGGGGATGACACAGGAAAGGACAAGATATGAGAGTGACCAAAGATTGCTAACACTTCATTGGTTGATAAATGCCTTTTTGTTCCCTGCCGATTGAGCTCTTTCAAACTGGGGTCACAATGTCCTCACAATTCATTAGGTATAGATTTGACAACTGCTTTCATTAACAACTAAAATAGAAATTGCACCCAGAAGAAAGTGTGGGATTGCAATGCTGTTCAGAAGGAAGGTAAAGGTTAGCAAGAACAATTTAGCTGGTATGAGCTACAACTCTTGATTATATTTATTGAAATACTCATACAGAAGTAATGTTTAATGCGTGTGGTGACATGTACTGGGGTCTTGGGTTCAAGTCTCTATCTGTTCTCGCTGTGTTAGGTAAATTGGATTCGCTAAAGTTACCCAGAAAATTAAATACTCTAAACGAATACTGTGTATGTGTTTGGTATGTATGTACGTTTGTACGTTTGTACGTGTGTGTAAATATATATGTATGACTGTGTGCCCAGATATGGATTGGCACTCTGTCCTGGGCAAACGCTGTAGTGCCCGATGCAGTGCTCCAGGTGGACGGTGGTTTCCGGTTGAGAGTATGCTGTGCGCTATTGGCTGCTGTTTCTCATTGTTTTGTGGATGAGTTCTGAGTATAACGCCGCTGTCCAATGAAAAACACTTATCTCCAAAACAGCAACTTACCAGGAGAGAGAAAAAAACCTTGTAAACTTTAAATAGAAGTCAATGTAAAAAGACTTTATTTCAGGAGTTTCTATTGGTCCGTTGGTCAGTTGAAGTAAGTATGAAGTTTTAGGGCTACATGACCGTTCAAACTAAGACACACATTCAAAACAGATGGCTATGAGAATTACTGGCGATATGGCGGCACAAACAACCAAAAAAACACAAATTAGAAAATTCTCCTTGGTAAATCTCACAAAAACCTCTTTATTACCATAGTTTAATGTGTATTTTCAGTCTTTAATGGCCATTTTCTTCATTACAAACTTAAAAAAAAAAAACTTCTCTAGTGATTCGTAACAGTAGATAGCTACTGATAGCTAACAAGCTAACTTTCTTTTCCACCTTCAATTGTGCAACAGATGGCAGAGTATGCGGCATTTAAGGTGGAACAGAAAAGGTAAATTTAAAAAAGCTAATTTCAGCTCACCATCACAAAGAATTTAAGGAATAGACAATAATATCTGATTAATGTATCCTCCCCCCTTTTCTAAAGACATACAATAAAGACCTACAATGAAATCATTAACCAGCAGCTAGACTGCTGAACTTTAGCACTCCACTGCTATAACTCCAGCTCTGAAAAAAAAAAATAAGAGACCACGTAAAAATGATGAGTTTCTTTGATTTTACCAAATTGAAAACCTCTGGAATATAATCAAGAGGAAGAAGATGGATGATCACAAGCCATCAAACCAAGCTGAACTGCTTGAATTTTTGCACCAGGAGTAAAGCAGCATAAAGTTATCCAAAAGCAGTGTGTAAGACTGGTGGAGGAGAACATGAAAACTGTGATTAAAAACCAGGGTTATTCCACCAAATATTGATTTCTGAACTCTTAAAACTTTATAAATATGAACTTGTTTTATTTGCATTATTTGAGGTCTGAAAGTTCTGCACCTTTTTTGTTCATTCAGACATTTCTTATTTTCTCCAAATAAATGCTCTTAATGACAATATTTTTATTTGGAATTTCGGACAAATGTTGTCTGTAGTTTATAGAATTAAACAACAATGTTCATTTTAATAAAACATTTACCTATAAATAGCAAAATCAGAGAAACTGATTCAGGAACAGAGCTGTATATCTGTATTGGGTGCTTAAATGGTTCTCTCAATTCTTAGGCGGATGATTTCACTTAAAATTTCACTTTGATGATGTGTGTAACATACATGAGTCACAAATGTTACAAAAAACTTCTGAAATAAGAACTGGTACCGTTTTTGCTCCACTGTCCAAATTTAAAGCCAGTACTGAGTTCAGGAACACTTGACACAGACCACAGCACATTTTGTCTCCAGCAGCAAAATTTAAGAGATGTACAATCCAGACTACTCATGCAGGCACTGACACACATCATCACACATACACACATCAGCTTACTGTCAAGGGTGTAAAGCAGGGGGGTCAAACTCATTTCAAGTATAATGCAGTGCAGCATCAACTAGGCCAGACAACATTTTCATGCTCAACTTGTCTGTTTCCACAAATCCACTGACTTCCTGCTCCACATTCAAGCTACACTATACAGCGTGGTGGACAAAAAAACTGGAACAGCTATTTATTATACCTACAGAAGCTTTTGTGAGGTGCCATTCCACTAAACCCACTGGCATTAATGTGTAGTCGGTCCCCCTTTGCAGCTCTAACAGCAGGTTTGGGGCTCTGCCGTTATTGATCAGGAGAGTGTTGGTTTTCTGGACACTTGTTTGTAAAGGATCAGTAAGTGTTGTAGTCAAGGCCGCTAGAGCTGAGTCCGAGTCAAGACCAAGACTTTTAGCAGTCGAGTCCGAGTCAAGACCAAGATTGGGAAAAAACGAAACCAAGTCCAAGACCGAGACCAGATTAAGATTTAAAAATAAAATTTCTAGTTCAAACTTCAATCATTTTTATTCTAAAATGTAAAAAACAATCACAATTTGCCCTCAAACAGCTCATAGTTAGCTAGCTCATCATTAATGGTAGTCTCTCCGGTAAGATTAGTGTGTAATTTAGCTTGTCGCTAAGGTTAGCTAGCTAATCAATACTGGTAGTTCTCTCCCCAGTAGCATTAGTATTTTAGCTAGCTTTTCACTAAGGTTAACTAGCTCATTACTAATGGTAGTTCTCTCCCCAGTAGCATTAGTATTTTAGCTAACTTTTTACTAAGCTTAGCTAGCTCATCAATAATGGTAGTTCTGTCCCCAGTAGCATTAGTATTTTAGCTAGCTTGTCGCTAAGGTTAATTAGCTCGTCACTAACGATAGTTCTCTCCCCAGTAGCATTAGTATTTTATCTAGCTCATCGCTAAGGTTAGCTAGCTCATTGCTAGCTTTAGTTCTCTTCCTGGTAACATTAGTGTGTAATTTAGCTTGTTGCTAAGGTTAATTAGTTCGTCACTAACGGTAGTTCTCTCCCCAGGAGCATTAGTATTTTAGCTAACTCATCGCTAAGGGTAGCTAGCTTATTGCTAGCTTTAGTTCTTGTCCCGGTAACATTAGTGTGTAATTTAGCTTGTTGCTAAGGTTAATTAGCTTGTCACTAACGGTAGTTCTCTCCCCAGGAGCATTAGTATTTTAGCTAACTCACCACTAAGGTTAGCTAGCTCATTGCTAGCTTTAGTTTTCTTCCCGGTAACATTAGTGTGTAATTTAGCTTGTTGCTAAGGTTAATTAGCTCATCACTAACGGTAGTTCTTTCCCCAGGAGCATTAGTATTTTATGTAGCTCATCACTAAGGTTAGCTAGCTCATTGCTAGCTTTAGTTTTCTTCCCTGTAACATTAGTGTGTAATTTAGCTTGTTGCTCAGGTTAATTAGCCCGTCACTAACGGTAGTTCTCTCCCCAGGAGCATTAGTATTTTAGCTAACTCATCGCTAAGGTTAGCTAGCTTATTGCTAGCTTTAGTTCTTGTCCCGGTAACATTAGTGTGTAATTTAGCTTGTTGCTAAGGTTAATTAGCTTGTCACTAACGGTAGTTCTCTCCCCAGGAGCATTAGTATTTTAACTAACTTATCGCTAAGGTTAGCTAGCTCATTGCTAGCTTTAGTTCTCGCCCCGGTAACATTAGTATGTAATTTAGCTTGTTGCTCAGGTTAATTAGCTCATCACTAACGGTAGTTCTCTCCCCGGTAGCATTAGTATTTTATCTAGCTCATCGCTAAGGTTAGCTAGCTTGTTGCTAGCTTTAGTTCTCTTCCCAATAACTACAAACTAATTTTATCGAAAAAGAACTAAAGCTAGCAACGAGCTAGCTAACCATAGTGATGAGCTAAATTACACACATGTAATTTAGCTTGTTGCTAAGGTTAGCTAGCTTGTCACTAATGGTAGTTTTTTCCCCAGTAGCATTATCATTTTAGCTAGCTTGTCACTAAGGTTAACTAGCTCATCGTTAAGGTTAGATAGCTCATTGCTAGCTTTAGTTCTCTTCATTAGTGTGTAATTTAGCCTGTTGCTGATGCTGGTTAGTTTGTCACTGAGGGTAGTTCTCTCCACAGTAGCAGAAGTATTTTAGTTAGCTTGTCGCTAAAGTTAGCTAGCTCGCTAAAAACAGTTTGTAGTAGTTTGGAAGGCACACTGGGTGAGGTATGGGTTTGGGGGTGAACAGAATGATGACAAGGCATCTGTGAGCTGATGAATTAGAACCAAGTCGCTCTGTGATGCTATTCGGCAATGCTGCATCAGCAGCAGTTCAAAAATAGAGTGGCAGTGGCTGACTTCACATGTATCAGAGGAGGCATATGCTAGTCTTCACCCTCCTGGTATTGTGACATCACTAGTGATGGCGGAGTAACAGCTGAATAGGTGGGACAATTGGCCTAGCTAAAAATGGGAAAACTTAGAAATAGAGAAGAGAAAAATTCTGTGTAAACGCACAGGATGCAACAATCCGATCTCTCAAATGCTTTTCAACTTCTTCAGGAAGTGGTTTGAGCCACGTATGTTATAGCAGTGTAAACCCATCAACAATTGAAACATCCAGTTCTCAAACCAATTGCTTACTTGTCAGCTAGAAGCTGTTGCTATCTACTGCCATCTAAGTTTAAAGAAACGCATTTGAAGGCTGCAACCATCTTTAGCACAGTACAGGGTAAGAGGCTGAATGGAAAATAAACAAGCAGCTGCATAACAAGCAAATTAGCATTTTTCATCTCACACAGCAATCAGATTTCTATTTGAATAACTGGAGATGCATTTGACAGCAAACCTTTAGTAAGATTTATTAAAGCTGATACATTATGTCCGCAGCAGCCATCCTATTTCTCATACAGCGGTGCTTGAAAGTTTGTGAACCCCTTAGAATTTACTGTTTTTATACAAAAATATGATCTATAGCAGGGGTCGTCGATTAAGTTTGGCTGCGGCCCAGATATTTTCCAAGCCATTACTGGCCACAATAAATATATATCTGTTTTGGAAAATGAAGTGTAATGGAATGAGATGCTACAGACTAGTAGCTCTCCAGCCCAGAGGGTTGTTGAACCCAATTGCAGTTAAACAGTTGATCTCAAAGCAGGTAAACCCAAGAAAAGAAAAAAAAGAATAAACACACCGCTCCTCATGCAGGATCAAACCCGTATCGTTAGGGTCGTGGTCCAATACACTACCGCTGCCCCGGCTAGTGAATTGGGGCAGGGCCAGTAAAAAATGCTCTTATAAGGAAATAGGGAGCCCAAGAATAAGGCGGGAACACGAGTCACGTCAAGCGAGACAGAGAGACAGGGGAGGAATGTAAAGAAAAGCTGGCCAGAGAAGCATTTTATTTACTTATTTTTTTTTCATTAATGGTCATTATTGTTCAAACAACGTCACGGGCCAGATGTTTCATGCTTTATGCATGCCTATTGCCAACCCCTGATCTAAAACATCATTATATTTTCACACACATTCAAAAAGTAGATAAAGAGAACGCAGTTAAACAAATGGGAGAAAAATATTATACTTGGTCATTTATTTATTGAGGAAAACGATCCAATAATACCTTTTTGTGAGTGAACCTTTGCTTTCAGTATGACAGTTTGACTTTCCTTTTCCAGCAATAACTGCAGTTAAATGTTTCCGGTAACGTTTGATCAGTCCTGAACACCGGCTTGGAGGCACCGTAGCCCATTCCTTTGTACAGAACAGCTTTAACTCTGGGATGTTGTTGGGTTTCCTCACATTAACTGCTCGCTTCAGTTCTTTTGACAACATTTACTTTTTTGAAATAGAAGTGGCAAGAATGATGTCATATACAGCCAGGACCATAGATACTTGGATAGCAAGAATCTTTGCAACTTTCTTTCCACACAATGGATTTAAAAGAAAGCAATTAAGAAGTGTATGGTGGTTGGCTTTAACAAAAAAAAACAAAAAACACGCGTTCAAACTTTAAATTTCACATTATAAAAACCTGCTTAATAGTGGGCCAACTTTCATTTTATTCCTTAAATACCACTCCAAAAAAGGAAATGGGCCGCAAATTGCCTGCAGGCCGTAGTTTGGACACCCCTGCTCTAGAACTTACCCAATCGTTTGGAATGCTCTCAAGGGTAAGGACAAACACATGCCTACTTTGATACATGTGAAGTAAGACACTTGTTTTTTTTTCAACTGCTGCCAATCAGTATGGCATCACTAGGCCAATGGCAGCAAACTCAGAGGAAAGTTCCTGATCCCCAGCTCTAATGCAGCATCTGCAACAGATGCCTGTGCTTGCCAAAATTACAATGGGAAAGATAAGGGGAGATAACACCATCCACATATCAGTATGGCCAACCCAAGTATGGCTCTCTCGGACTCTGGCTGCTGATAGCAGAGCAGTGTGACCCGGGATTTGAGCTTGCTATTCGTGAGCTATAGTGTATATCTAGTTATATCTTAATCTGATTAGATAATCGGAGTTCCTTATAAACAGCAGTGTATTTATAATCATGGTAATTTGTCCAGTTACTTTTGCGCCCATAAGAATAACAGAAAGTGTAAAAATGATTATAATGTTCCACACTTCTTCTGTTAAATCACTTGAAATAATGCTAAAAGTCGTAAATGTCATACACATGAATCACGTCTTCATTTAGATCCATTGTAATGGTACACAGAAGCAAACGACAATGTGAAATTCTCACTGTGTGAATAATGACTGTATTTAATAATTATATGCCAGAAAAGGCTTTTGTATATTTCTAAAGAACTAAATATGGTAGGTCAGTGGTTCTCAAACTGTTGTACATGTGCCACTGGTGGTACGTGAAGCATGCCAAGGTGGTACAGCACCAAATAAATGTTTTTAATGTATCAAAAAAAACAAAAGATTATACAAGCGAATGGATGTGGGTTGCACCAGATGTAACGGGACACACACCTTCCAAAAAACATCCACTTTTATCACATCAGTCCAAAGAATTTGGTAAATATGAGATAAGTGAGATACGTTGTTTTTGGTCAGCAGTGTTTTTTCCTTGGAATTCTCCCATGGAGACCATTTTCAACCAGTCCCTTTTCTTATTTTTGAATCATGACCACCTATCTTAACTGAGACAACTGAGACCTGCAGTTCTTTAAATGTTGTTCTGGGCTCTGACCTCCTGGATGAGTTGTCCATACCCTTTTGGAGTAATTTCAGTAGGCCGGTCACTCCTGAGAGGGTTCAGCAGTGTTCCCCGTTTTCTCCATGTGTTAATAATAGCTCTTACTGTGTCCTGCTAGAGTCCCAAAAGCCTTAGAAATGACTTTGTAACATTTTCTTGACTGATAGATGATCAATGATTTTGAGATATTTTAGCTGTTTTATGTTGTTTGATAGGTTCTATTTGAATAAGTGAATTCCTGAATTGTTGATTGTACAGGTTGTGGTTAGTAGTGAAATTGAACTCAGCTTTCTGAAAATGTGAAAAATGTGATTAATTACAGTTAATTAACGTGGGGAAAACCCTTATTTTTTTATTTTTTTTACAAAGAGCTAGATTGTTCCGGATAGTTTTTTTTCCTTTTTTTAATTTAAATCATTATTTAAAAAGTGATTTTTATAGTTACTCAGCTTGTATTTGTCTGATATTAAAGTTTGTTTGATAATCTGAAAAATGTACGTATGACAAAAATGCAAAAACAAAATAAAATCTTTAGAGGGGGCAAATACTTTTTCACATCAATGTATTGTCTCAGAATGTCATGAACTTCAAAATAAAAGTCATTTTGCTGCATTTCTATTGGAATCTGGAGTATGCATATTAATAGCATTATTTATTGAGTTTCACATTGACATCTGAAAATCCAACAGCTTTATCACTCATTTTTACGTATTTCTTTATCCATATAGTTCACATCTAATTAGCTTGCATATGGTTCCTTTGGATGATTTGTAGGTGGTACTTGTTTAAAATGTTTGAGAACCTCTGTGGTAGACCATCCAAACAGGCCTTAACCATTAATAATGTTCCAAAATCAATTCACATTCACATTTGCATGTGTAACTAACAATGAGCTACATTATTCCGGGACTAAACACATTATCCTTATGCTGGCCAAAGCAAAGAAGTCCTGGCTCCACTCTTCCTGTCTGGACGCAGTACAGAGAGCACATATGCCCAAGCACTGAGCCTCTACGTCCGCCAAGCCCAGCAAGACTGGTACTCAGCAGAGTGACCGGTGATGACTGAGCTCCAGTCATCAGTGCTCAGTAGAAAAACACCAGCCGTTTGAGTAGAGTGGACAGATTTGCCTCGTTCAGCCCAGACAGAATGAAGAAATGATTACGAGGATCCCTGCAGGTTCCTCTATTTATAAAATATGTATAAATGTAGAGCAATATATCCCGCCAAGCACAGCTTTGAAGGGCCATAGATTGCATTCCAGGCTTCCATGGCGCTGCACAGATGGGAGCTGGAGCTGCTTTGAGGAAGCAATACATTTATCTTGGCACTGTTCATATGCAAATGGTAGTGTGAGCACAATCCACAGGTATTGCACAGGTAGGCATTTAACAGAGCGCCTGATCTGAATGCACTGCATGATTCTCTGTAAGAAAAGAAATAAAACTGAAGTCTGAAATCATAAAACTACTTTATTTATTTAAATGCATTACAGTAGACGTAAAATATCAGTAGGTAAAACATCATGTGGTCAATTATTTATTCAAAATAACTTCCTGATTTTGTGATGTTTCTAGAACTAGAAACCAATTTGTTTTGTAAAATTTATCGGAATCAAGGAAATTTTGTATTTAAAAAAAAGAAAAATTGTTAATCAAGACTGAAAACTGAATTTCTTAACCCACTTTTTATTAAACCTGATTTTTAAAGCCTATATTCTAATCAGAAACATATTTAGAAATTAATTTATTTAATTTTAACTGAATTGCATTGAAAACTGCACATTTTGTACTTTTTACATCTTAACTAGAGGTTAGATCGGGCCAAAAAAATCCGACCCGACCCAGCCCGAGCCCGTGAACGTTCTGACCGAGCCAGACCCGCCCCGCCCCATAAACTGGCTGTTTTCGGTACTGTTTGAATGAGAATTGTTAATTAACACTGTAACATAGAAGCATATAACTATTATTTAATTAAAATGATTTTTAAGAACAGCTAAACACAGTGCTGCAAGTCAAACGCGGAGGAGTTAACGTGCAAGAGAGAGAGACAGAGAGAGAGAGAGAGAGAGATTTGCATGTTCTGGTGTATGAGCTACTCACAGGTAAAGGTTAAATGTTCTCACACACTGTATCTCCTGTTTCTCTCTAATCCCATACATAATTCTGCAGTTTCTCAGTGTTTTCTGTCGTATTTTGCGGCTAGCGCGAGCGCTTACAACTAACACCGTGGACTGCGAGGTGCTGCCGCTGATGTGCCGAATCCGACTCCCTGCTGAATCCGATTCCCGCTCCGCGGACAGAATCGCCACAAATAAACAGCGATTATAAATAAATTAGTTTTTATTTTCAGTTTTCGTTATTTGGTTCGTTTTCGCTAACAATAATAATTGGTTACTTAACAACTTTGTGATTATCACACCAGAGCTTTATTTAAAAATAAAAAATATATAATTAAAAAGACTATTTTCATTACATCTCAGACTATTTTCTGGAGCCCGACCCGACCCAGCCCAAGGAATGTGGTGGGAAATCGGGCCTCGGGTCAGGTCGGTTTCGGGCAGAAAATCTAAGCTCTAATCTTAACCCAACAACCTTAACAATGTGTCATGTTGTTTCTTCTTTTTTTTTGGTCCTTCTCTTTGTGTCCTGTAATCTTGCTAGTGTGCTTGTTTCTCTAGCCATGCGCTCTGTAGCACATGCACATGCTATGTTTTGTTGCTGTCTTGTCTCCACCCTAGCCTCGCCTTAATCAGCCTTTTATCAGTGTTGTCACCTGTGTAGTTAGTAACCCAGCCCCCTCGTTATCTTCCCCAGGTGTTTTTTGTCTGTGTCTGCTTATATATACCCCATGTTTTCCTTTGTTCTCTGTCTTGCTTTATTGAACCATGAATCATGTGCTTCGTTTGACTCGCTGGGAATCTGTTATTGTTTCTAATCTGTACTAACAAGGCATGCCATGATGCTTGTCGCTATCTTACACCCGGTCAACAGTCTATTTTCATGTCCTGCGCCCGCACCATTTAAATAGTATCTACACTGATGGACGTGCTGTTCTGGAAGTAAGGGGGTGTTCGGGTTCATTTCTGGTGTGTTTCTTTCTTGGTGGTGGGAAATTTCTTGGTTGTGCCCTCATGATACTAAAGACACCCTAAATCCACCCTAAATCCAGCTACACTATATGCAATTGACTTGTGCGCTAAAGATGGCTAAAATAGGGGCCTAAGTGTTATTTGTCACCTTGTTTTTGATATGGCTTTGAATAAAACCAGCTTGCGCTTACCTGCCTCTGAATCTGAAGTGCTACAATATGTAAATGTACCTTGAATTTCATTTATATTTAAGCAATGACTCATTCTAGAAACAGTTGGTTGCATGAATGGTACTTTTCTCTATTAATAAATTGTTTTAACTACGATTCTTTAAAAATCAAAGTTTTTTTTTTTTCCTTAACTGATTTAAAGACTGTAGTACCATGATTTAGTTTAATACAATTTGAATTAGTTTCATTTTTACAAGAAAAAATGTTTACACAATCTAAAAAACACACTAAACATTTAAAAATAATTCACGCTACAAAGGAAAGCTGTAAACCTGTAAAATGTACACCTTTTTTCCATTCTTAAGATGATTCCAAGAAAACAAGAGATTAAGCTGTACACAACCAGGAAACTATACAAGGATACGAAATGTAGCAGTGTGCAATTCTGGATCAATTGTAAAAGAAATTGTCATATTATTATTTCAACCAGACACTTCTATCCAAGGCCATGCCAGGTCAGAGTCTTTGAGATGAGATAGTAGCCAAAGAGAGGCCAACAATCACTTTGAAGGAGCTGCAGAGATCTGTGACTATAAAGACTATAAAGAAGCACTGCATCAGTCAATGATATTGATATTAAAAGCTCCCTACAACTAGCCTGAAAGAAGGAAAATAAGGAAAGCCACAGAAAGAGTCCAATACAGTATATCTTAAAGTGAATGTTTGTATGTTTTAGTGATTTTTTAGGATTTAGAAACCTCTCTGGTGAGACTGTTTAATTGCAGTGAGCATTGCTTAAAGATAACTGATAACTCTGTAAGAGAATATCAGAGCCACCCAACTAATGTGTAGGGTTTATGCTTTTTAGTGAGATGAAGCCTTAAAAATGGAGCTTTAAAACACTGTGTGCAGCACAAGTCCATTTTCCCCCCCATACTTTTCCTTTTTTAACAAATACAGTCTTTACTGTGAAGCATGGGGGTGGCAGCATCATGTGTTGGGGAGCCTTCTTTCTTTGGGATTGCATTTTATATTGATTATATATATATATTTTTTCCCAGTTAATTGACCTGGCACACTAAAAGACACGACACACTGTCATACACTCATACACTCCATGCGTCACAGAATGAGCTGTCTCACCTAATATTCCCATTATGTTTCATACAACACGCTGACACTTATATATTTATAGATAAACAAATGTCATTATTATTACTCTCTTGGATCTGTCAGAATGTAAATGCTGTTCCGAGAACAGCGAAAAACCCAACCTGATTCATACAGTTTATTCAAGCATGTGCTGACCAGAACGCCAAGAGACCATATTACACACTTACAGCTACAGCTGGTGAAAGAAAGGAAGAGAGAAAGACCCTTCAGAGAAGCCCACCTCTACCCAGGAACAGCGTTACACGCTTCTTGTGTTCTCTCCAGCAGCTTGAGGAACCCCTGGGGATGCTTTTCCCACAGACTTGAAGAATACACACAGATACTGTGGCGACCTTGACAGCTGCTGAGGACTTGTTGCTATTTTTAGGCTGTGAAATGCTAAAATGTTACAGGTAGCTACACAGTTGTGTGTAGTTGGGCCATTCCACCGAATCGGTGCCGTCTGCTTGCCGTAATTATTTTTTAAAATATTTTTTAAACTCTAATCTAATAACACATATTTAACTATTCAAAACATGTACTGGTCAATTTTAGACAGCTTTACCTAATTTTTTACAAGGTTTCTAAGCTGAAGATGGTTACATTTTTCTCAGTCCTGTTACCAAAACTCATGTGACATTTAAAAAGCAAGTTTAAAAGCAAGACCAAATTATTGATCACATTATCATGCAATTTATTATTTATTATTTACATATGGATAAATGATGAACCAAACAGAGTTAGAATTTTTTTTAGAAAAAAGTTTATATTAACTAACATTCACATAAATAAATCAATAAACCAGGGGACTCAATCTTGTTACTGGAATTCAGTCCTGTTACTGCAACTCACTCCTGTTACTGGCACTCGTACATGTTACTGGCACTCATTGCTGTTACTGAAACTCACTCCTGTTACTGGCACTCATTCCTGTTACTGAAACTCACTCCTGTTACTGGAACTCACTTCTGTTACTGGCACTCATTACTGATACTGCAGCTCACTCCTGTTACTGGAACTCACTCCTGTTACTGGAACTCACTCCTGTTACTGAAACTCACTCCTGTTACTGGAACTCACTCCTGTTACTGGCACTCATTCCTCTTACTGAAACTCACTCCTGTTACTGGAATTCACTTCTGTTACTGGCACTCATTCCTGTTACTTGAACTCACTTTTGTTTTTGGCACTCATTCCTGTTACGGGAACTCACTACTGTTACTGGGACTTATTTTTGTTACTTTCACTTATTCCTGTTACTTTTTATGTTTTGTAACAGGAATTAAAGTAACATAACTGGGTTTTTAGAATAGAATTAGCAAAAACATATAAAAAAATAGCTAAATGGTGGCTATGCTAATAGCACGAGGACACTGAGCACATTCTAGTGTTTTTTCCAAAATGTGCATTTTCAAAATAAACAACATAACATCTTAAAGTTAATTTAGGTAACTGGAAAAAAGTGTTGAGCTTGACCTCCTCAGGCCTAGTGACAATACGATTTGTTTTCGCCTGGAAATATGTGTGAAAACATATCTTTTACATATGTGTTTTGCAAATCCACACTTTTCCACAAATTTCTGCGTCAGCATCAGATTTACCAAGATAAATGGCAAAGAACTTTGTACAGAGTGTCTGTTAATGCAACCAAAAGCACAATAAACATCACATGATCAATAATAGTGTGATTAAATTGCTAGTTAACCAGATAACAACTCAACTACAACTCAGCTACTCCATGTAATACAGACATTCTGTTCCAGCCAAGGCTGTCAATCACTTCGTTCCTCATTCAGTATAACCCCGCCTTCTTATGATTTACCAAAATAAGGGTTTAAAAACCTATTAAATCTGGGGTAAAATAAAAATGTGACAATATTATCACAGGAAACTGGTGGATTTAGCTGCTGGAGGAATTAGACAGAAGGAATTAGACATTGGACGGTTTAATTGTGAAAAAATAAGTTGGTAAATGGGCGGGGCTATTTTGTCATTCAAACATATGGGGAAGGGCAGAGCTACACATTATACTTGTGGACAGCTGTTATAATGAATGCATTCAGCTACAGTATGCTACACCCATACACAGACACAGACATGCAAATGCACAAACCTATCTTGTCTGATTTATATAGAGTACTATTGCCAATTGAATAAGACTCTCTAGAGCAGATACACTTTTAACCCTTGTGTGGTGTTCGGGTCTGTGGGGCCCGTTTTCATTTTTCATCAAATTATCCTAAAAAAATATTTTTTCTAACTCAAACTCATTGGCATTGGCTCATTCTTTGTGGAAAACATATATCAAAACACATTTTCCCTAAACACAGACTATACACCCCCCCCCCCAACCATTTATATTACATACAGTATGTTTGGCCAAGGGATAAAAAACATTGCTTCATTTGTAAATTTGAAACTAAACAAATTTTCTACTCATATCTTGAGTTTAATTCATTTTATTTTACATTTTATTAAAAAACTAATTAAAAAAAAGAGTAGCACTTTTTGAAAGAAATGTAACATAAGAAAGGTAAAGGGCAAATATTAACCATGTAAGCTGTTTATATTGCTGGCAATTTAGGTGAAGCAAGCATGTGTAAAGCATTTTAATGTAAAATTGCTTTATTTTGCTGAATTAAATACAAGTAACAAAGTAAACGAGTAACAAAAATATGAACACCACACAAGGGTTAACCTGATACACGGTTATAAAGCCCCCCCAGCATTGAACTCATTGTTCAATAGAATGATGGCGCTCCATCCAACAATTATGAGATAGGCTGGGAGAAAGCCCTTCCTTCTATCAGATTAGACTGTAGCAAGTTTGCCTTGTACATGACTGATGGAAACGGTTGTATATTTTTTGTGACATTTCCCTTGAATTTAATTTGACAGCTGGATGGAAAGCCGGCTCCTGTCAGAGGTGGAGACGAGTGGGAGAGTAAAGAATGAGGAGGGAAACACCACGAGCTGCAGGATGAGCACAGAAGTCAGAATAAATAAAGAATAAGACGAGACAGAGACGTCAGAAACATGTGACAGTCTGTGGGACACTGTGCTGAGGATGCTCGGGCTGCTGTCTGCCGTGCCGGAGAATCTGCCTGATGAACACTGACATCAACAGCAGACAAACTAGTTTGACAGTTAAACACCTGGAGCAATGCATCTAAGGTGTAAGACATTTACGTTTGATATAGAGCAAAAAAAAAAAAAAAAAAAACTCATATTGATGCAATAACTGATATGGAGTATTTTTTTTTTCATCTTTATAATATATGTATTATACAGTACCAGTGAAATATAATAATTATTTAATGTATTCTCTAAGAACAGTTATCCTAGAAACAGGTTTTACCACTGTTGTGTCAATAGTTAAAGCAACATCGTGCATCATTTTTACAGTAAAAATGTCTTCCTATTGTGCTGATGCTTCATCAAGTATAATAAAAAGAATAGTCCTAGTATTATTTGATACTCCAGGTTTTGCACTATGTAACTACGTTAGTGAAAAATCCATTAACATTACTTTGCTACCTCAATCCACATACCATAATTTTTTTAAACTTTCAGAAAAGTTTCCTTATCTGTCAGCTTGTCCAGAAAGGCATGTGTAAAGAAGAATAATGCTGTTATCATTTGATACTCCAGGTTTGGCACTCCAGAAACGGCACTATGTATCTCTGGTGAAGTGCAACACCGCATTAGTGCAAATTCTAGTAACATTACTCAGTAATGGTACTTTATCTATCAGCTTGTTCAGACAGACGTGTAAAGAATGCCCTAGAATTAAAAGAATAGTGCTGATATCAGTTAATACTCCTGGTTTGACACTCCAGAAACTGCACTATAAAACTCTGGTGAAGTGTAACACTAGATTAGTGCTTTTTTCAGTCATGGCTTTTTATCCCTCAGCTTGTCCAGAAAGGCATGTGTAAAGCACGTCCTATAGTGCAATATCGTGACAGAGTCACACAAAATCTGCAGAATCATCACAATATAATCAGTTCTGGTTATTTTTTATCATGTGTTTGGTTTTCTCAAACAGGTCAGGTACAGAAAAAATGAATCATCCAACAGAACCACAAAGAGCAATACCACACAACAACACCTTTTAAAATATAAGCTTCGTAGTTAGCATGTTTTAGGGTGTTAATGGCTGTTAGAGCAATTTTTTTTAGTAAAAAAAACTAAAATTATTATTACCAACAAGAGCGAAACTGGAAACATCTACTGACAGCACTGAGAAAAATGTTCAAAGAGATGTTAATACTTCCACAGTTAATCTGTGGACATCAATCAGTCTGGAAATGATAATGAAGTCATTTCAATAGCTTTAGAGCGCCACCAAACTATATTTAGAGTCAAAATGGCAAAAAATAACAGTTTCATGTTAACTGTGAAGCATGGTGGTGGCGGTAGAATGCTTTAGAGAGGTTTTGTTGCATCAGAATATTGATGCCTTGTTACCATTGATTTCTGGTATTTTTCAGGGACTACTTTAAAATAAATATCCATCAGGTAAAGCGCAGTTAGGTCATGCAACAAGACAATGATCCAAGCTAACCTTGCGAAAGTTACATTTATCAATTTTAAACCTTTGTTCAAGTCAAAGTCCTGACCTAAATGTATTAAATCAATATGTACCAATGCATTTAATCAAACTAAATTCTGAATACTGTGATTTTCTACACTACAACCTTGTCATATATTGCAGTATATTTAAGCTACAGTATAAAAGATCCAATGCAAATATTTCAGTACAGGCCCCAGTGTGACTGCCCATTTTTTTCCTGTGTGAGTATTTATGCCAATGCCCTTTAAAAGAGATGTAAAACCTTCCCTGGATTAATCAGGTGGGTGGTTGGGTGTCTACACAGGAGGTCACACACGTCAAAAAATCACTCTGCTGTCTTACACTAGGTAATTGGATGCTTGCCTCACATTCACTCCCTCATCGCCACCATCTCCCAAGCCCTGGGTCAAAACCATCGACAGACACCTTCATCATGTACTGGTGAGGTATAAATCACAGCCTGCACTCACTCCACAGCAGCCTGGAGGACATCATCAAGCTATACCATCACAGAGCATTATATACTGTAACAATCTACAGCCTTAGAAACTGCACCACTGAGAAATGAAGTGTCATACAGTAAGTGTGAATGTAATCATATACAGTGGTTTTATTTTTTGCATGTTTGTTACTATTAAATGTTTTTGATCACCAAACAAATTTAAATATAAGTCAAAATTGCAACAACTGCTTTGAAGTAGAATAAAAATGATACATGGTTTTCAAAATTTTAAGTGCAATGAGCAAAAGTATCCATACACATTAATTAGGTATGTTTTACATAAAATTGAAGATTTCCAAGCATTACTCAATTTTTTTGAGTTAGCTAATCATTTGTGGGCACATATATATATTCAAACTGAGATATTTAAGTTGAACCAACTTATAATAACTGAGTTTAGTCTGTTGTCATTAACAACTTATTTTCCATTGGCTTCTGGCACAATCTATTTGCATACTGGGTGTGTCCAACAGTTTCTAACTAACCCTCACCATCAGTGTGTAGTGATTCCCCCTGGACTACCGTAGCTAAATTAGCAGATCATATATTATGATTCATTTTTGGCCTTTTTGTTGTTGGATGTAAGAAAATGCATTATTTACTGAGCTGTAGTATCTCTGTATTGACTCTGCTCTCAATACTGTTCAATCTATAGCTAATTTATGTGTGTAATTTAGTGTAAGTTAGTTATTTAATGTCATTGTTTATTTAGATTTGTTAGTGGTACCCCATTAACTTAGAATTTTTGGCTATAAAAACAACTACAATATGCATATGCTGAACTTAATGTAATCACTGCAATAAACATAAACAAGTAAGATAGACTGGTTGTACAATAGTTAAGTTTCAAGTACTTGTGGTTTGTCTGTTGAATTTAAATATAAACATTTGTTCAACTCCTTACAGTTTTATAAACTACTACTACAAAAAATGAGTTTTTAAAACTTTATTATTTTGAGGCAACAAATGACCTTAAATGATTTGAGCAGACTTAACTTATTGTGGTTTACAGTGTACAATATCTGTACTTTGTCAACTTTCTAGTCAAAATCTTTTTCACATCTAGAGATTGAGATTTTAGCTTATTCTTCTTTGCCAAAAAAAAAAAAAAAGACTTTCCATGACTGATTCATTCTAACACATGAATATTCTTTGATCTAAATCATTTCACTGTAGCTCTGGCTGTATGTTTAAGGTCATTGTCTTGCTGGAAGGTGCAGTCAATCTTCTTCCCAATCTCAAGTCTTTTGCAGCCTCCATATTACACTTTTCAGCTTTATATTTGATTACATTTTTGGAAACTATGTATCATTTTTATT
This sequence comes from Astyanax mexicanus, assembly GCF_023375975.1. Lineage (NCBI taxonomy): Eukaryota > Metazoa > Chordata > Actinopteri > Characiformes > Acestrorhamphidae > Astyanax > Astyanax mexicanus. The sequence continues at coordinate 34,817,061 of NC_064416.1, read as the reverse complement.
CCACTTTTCTATTCCACAATTATGCAGCAAGGCTGCAGCAAGGAGGGATGCAGAGTAATATTTTAGTAATATTTATTTAAAACAAGAAAGAAACAAACACAACTGAAACAGACATATATATATATATATATATATATATATATATATATATATATATATATATATACACACAATTAAGAACTGACAAATCATCACTGAAGACACAGGGGCTTTAATACACACACAAGGCAGGAAAGGAAACAGGTAACACCTGGGGACTGGTAATAAGGGGGCGGAGCTACAAATGAACACAGACAGGGGCACGTGGAGGAACATGCACAGAGGGGAAAAGGTAAACAAACACAGAGAAACATGAGCACAGAAGAGAGACCACAGGGAACAGGGCAAGGCGTGACATATGTGCTACCTTGTGTTGGTCTACCACTTAAAATCTCAACAAAACACGGTTAAGTTCATGAGTGTAAGATGAGAAAATGCATATATGTAACTAGAGCTCTGGAAAAAAAAGAGATTGCTTAAAAATGAATGAGTTTCATTGATTTTATTAAATTAAAAACCTCTGGAATATAATCAAGAGGAAGATGGATGATCACAAGCCATCAAACCAAGCTGAACTGCTTGAATTTTTGCACCAGGAGTAAAGACATAAAGTTATCCAAAAGCAGTGTGTAAGACTGGTGGAGGAGAATGTGATGCCAAAACTGTGGTTAAAAACCAGGGTTATTCCACTAAATATTGATTTCTGAGGTCTTAAAACTTAAACATTTATGAATATGAACGTGTTTTTTTCTGAGTGAGTTTTCTTTGCATTATTTGACGTTTGTTGTTTCAGTCATTTCAAATTTTCTGCAAATAAATGCTCTAAATGACAAATTTTTTATTTGAAATATGGGTAAAATGTTGTCTGTAGTTTATAGAATAAAACAACAATGTTAATTTTACTCAAACATAAACCTATGAATAGCAAAATCAGAGAAACTGATTCAGATTTTTTTTTTCTATTGCTGTATATACTGTATATATGTATTATCAATAACTCTATAGCTATGGTGAGTATGTGTTTCCAAGCTTTTTTTTTCTACAATATTGTTCACTGCTTAATTGCTGCTTAAATAATACATGGAAAGTCTGGTCCCAGGCAGGAGTAGTTCACACATCTCGCTAATGGCTAGATAGTCCCTCTGGGCCTATTACATAAAGCTGCATGTGCTGTGTGTGTGTCTGTAATGAGTGTGTACACCAGGGTCAAAAGGTAGCAGTGTAGTAACAGGTATTTTTACAGTAGAGTTTGTTGTTGTTGTTGTTTTCGTTTTCCTCGTCTTCCTATCCTGTTACGCTTAAATTAGCCGAGACAAGTTTACTGCTATGCTAAATTTGTGAGCTTTAGAGTCGGTGGGTTTTAAAAATGAGCTTCTAGGCCAGAAAAGGCCAGAGCAACTCATTCTGCATTCTTTCCATGATTAAAAACGCCAGGAGGGAGAAGTCAAGTGAATGGATTTCTTCTTCTTAATCGCCTTCGTTTGGCATTAAACACAGCAGCCGGAGCCAAAGGCATGTGCATAAAGAAGCACCAACGCAACACAGCGAATCTGCATTCATAAAGGTTTCCATGGGCATTTTTTTACACTGATACACGAGTGTGCACAGAGTTGCGATTCTGGTCTCATTTGGGGGAGGAGCTCATTATTGCAGGTTTGCTTTCACACTGAGAATTCCTATCTGAACAATGGATCAGTTGCATCTGTTGTAAAGTCATTTTTCTGTACAGATTTTGATGAAAAGTGGGGTCTAAGCTCTTCCCTGTATTGCTTCTTATTATTAAAGGATAATCTTAAGGGCACAGTTACGATTGTCTCAAATAGGAGGAGGATTTTGGCCTTGTTTGGGGGAGGGGCTTACTATTGTTGGTTTGTTTTCACGTACAAAACTCCATCTAAACTGTGGATTGATTGTACAGTAACATGCGTCACTTTTCTGCGTGCAAAAGCTTGCAATCTAGCAAAATCTTGAGTCGTTTGATGCTTTTTAATATTACACTTTATTTGGATAGTCCAATATAGGCGCCTCATTTATAAATGATTACCTTACACTTAACTAACATTCAAATGAACATCTATTAAGCATATCTAACTGAAACCCTAACCATGAATCAACCCTAAAACCCAGCCCTAAACCAAACCTCAACCTAAAATTAAATCTAACCCTATCTATCGATGCCTCATAGATGCTCAACTAACATTCAACAAGTTTTGGGTGTAGATGTACTGTACGTTCAATAAAGAATCATTTATATTCACCTTAGAGTTCAGTAGACATGCAGTTAAATGTATGTTGAATGTTAGTTGAGAATCTATGAGGCTTCGATAATGGACCATCCAAACAAAGTGATACCCTTTTTTATATATATATATATATTGCTAGAGTATAAACTCCCAATGATCTTTTAACAACCATGCTGTCAGTATCCGCACTCACTCCACAAAGCTGAGCTTATTGCAGTACCTTCACTCCAGTCCTATCACAGTGTGCTTTTTTAGGATTTAGAGTTGGAAAGAGGACCACCTCAGCAGCATAAACTTTTTTGATACCCTTGATTAAAAAAAAATCTTGTTATTTTTTTAAAGCATTTTATTATTATGTTATTATATCAAACATTTAGTTTGTGTATCTACATAGTAGTTGTGCTGTTTTAACAACATTATCTCATAAAAATATCTTATAATAATAAAGTTATAAATGCTGCATGTCAGGGGACCCAGGCAGGGAGACGAGGAAAGCGGACACAAGTGCAGGTAAGAACAAAAGGAAATATTTAATAAATAAATAACAAAGATAAACAAAGAAACAAGTAAACACATAACAAAGATAATAAACCAAAATAAACGAGGGAGACTAGAGAACATAAACAAACTAGAGATAATAATAATGATAAACAAACAGGGAATATATATATGGAGCAAAACTAGAAAATAAACACAAAGCAGGGTATATGCAAGAGAATAACAAGGGAAACTAGAAATAAACAGGACTAGGAAGACTAAACTGAGCAGGGCAATAAACAGGGAAAATAACAAGGAACAGAGGCTATGAAAAACGGAGAAACTACGAAACACGGAGAGACAAAACAACAGGGGTTAGTGCAAAGACCGACGGAGACAAAGTGGTAGACGAGGGTTATTTAAAGAAACAGGAAACACTAAAATTGGAAACACCTGGGGAATGGGCGGAGCTACAAATGAGACACAGGTGGAAAAGTACTGAGACAGGAGACACAGGTCACGTGGGGAAGACACACAGACACGAGACGAGACCAGGATGTGACACTGCAAATCATCTCATGACAAACTACATGCTGGAGATACTTTTATATATTTTGCTCATCAGTAATACAACATATCTGATCACTAATAAACTGACATTTCTGGGAAATCTGGCATTACTATCATTTTTAATGATTTTTACACACACACACACTCCGGAAGAAGCTAATAATAAAGCTGCCTCTGTGAGGGGCTAAAATGGCTTTAATGATGCTGTGAGTTTACAAACTTGTGGGGTCTCACAGGTCAGTGTCGATGCTGGTGATTAACTCGTAAACTCTTAAAAGCTCTCTCTGTTCTCTTTAAACTGATGTTTATAAAATGTCAGAGCTCATTAATCAAAACTGAATGACCCAACTTTGCTCAGCCCATCAGAATAAACAGATTAACAGTGAGAAGAGAGATGATTCTGCTGCTCTGTCAGGATTTTAATTGACATCATCATCATCATCAACAGCAATCATACCGTTTTATGTTCAGCACTGAAAAACAAATTTGACACATAAAAAGTAAAAAATGTATAAAATATAAAATAAGTAAAAAATATAATAATAAAAGTAAAGTAAAATGTTAAAAATGATAAGAAGTGATTAAATGAATAATAAAACTAAGAACAAGAATGAAAATATAAAACATTCAAATTAAAATAAGAAAAAAAGATAAACTAATAAAAAAGGTAATTTATATATTAAAGCAGCTTCACACTGCACAGATATACGTGCTGGAATACAGAATCTTCTCGCTAATTTACTTTCTTGCTTCCGAACCAGACAGCTCTGACCAATCAGAGGAGACAATGTGCTCTTGTGGTTTTTGGTGCATATTTTGGTGCATTTAGGTTCATGCCTGTGAGAAAATAAAACCAAACAGAGGGAGAAAAACTTCAAATAAAGGAACTCATCACCTGATCCTGACCATAGAAATGAACTACAGGTGTAAAAACACCCTTAAACACTTCCTCATTTTCACAACTTTTGACCCGTTTCCAGTGAAGCATGTCCAGCTTCACAACAACAGCCAGGATATAATGGCTCTGTGATCGACCTCTTTATACCCCCCATTATAACCAGTTCCATCTGTACGTAGAGCTGAAACTGATTCAGCACCCCTGCTCTCCAGAATCTGACACAAATAGCCCGGCCCTCAGCGCTGTGAAGCAAGTGTGAGACTGCGTCAACCCAATCAAGCCCAGTCGAGGACGTGTACCCGCCACTGCAATTTCACACTGCAGCAGTAATATCACTGTGCAGGGTGAGGACTGCATTCTTTAAGATACGCCCAGGAGCAGGTCAACATAGCAGGAACAACATGCATTTTCTATGTGCAATATATGTTCCTGTATTATACATGTCTATGACTAAAGTCATTCAGACTATGAAGGATCATGTAGTAACTTAAAAGTAGAAGATAAGCTGTTAAATTGAGGTTTCTGAAGTTGGTAACTCTGATAAACTTATCCTAGAGTGGTCCTGATGAGAGCCAGTTCCATCATAACATTTTCGATGGTCTTTGTGACTCCGCTTAATGATACTTTTTGAAAGTTCTTTAAATCTTTTCAGATTGAGAGGGTGGTCCAGCGGTCTAAAGCGCTGCCACTATGAGCAGGAGGTCGCTGGTTGGAACCCCAGCTCATGCAGCTTTGCCATCAAGCTGCCGGCGCTCAGAGGGAGCAACATTGGCCCTGCTCCCTCCGGGTGGGTAGATGGCGCTCTCTCTCCACATGACTAAAGGGTGATATCCAGAGCACAGGGCGTCTGTGAGCTGATGTATGAGAACCGAGTACCGAGAACCGAACTTTCCTCCAAGCGTAGGAAAAGAAGCGTTGGCTGACTTCACATGTATCAGAGGATGCATGTGTTAGTCTTCACCCTCCTGGTGTGTTGGGGCATTACTAGTGATAGTGGGAGTCCTAGTGAGTGTGTTGGTTAATTGGCTGTGTTAAATTGGGGAGAAAATGGGAAAAAAAGAAAAAAAAAAGATTTTTTTTTTTTTAGATTGACTGACCTTTATTTCTTAAAGCCATTTTTTTCTTTACTTGTTTGAGTAGTTCTTGCCATAATATGGATTAGAACATTACTCAAATAGAGTTATTCACTGTATACCAACCAACTCTACCTCTTCACAACTTTACAACTGATGCTCTCAAACACATTAAGACACAAGAAATTCAAGTAAATAACTCTTGATGAGTTCAGCACAGCTGTTAACTTAAAGCCTGAATTCCAGATGACTCTACCTCATAAAGCTGACTGAGAAAATTCAGCCAAGATGAGCAAACTGATCATCTAAACAAGCGGTGCTACTTTGAAGAATTTAAAATATAAAACTTATTCTGGTCAGTTTAACTCTTTTTTGTTTACTAAATAATTCCATTCATTTTTCTTCATAGTTTGGATGACTTTAGTCAGATCAAATAATAAAAATACACTACATTTAAGGTGTGTCCGAACTTTTGATTGGTACTGTATATCGTCGCTGTCCAATAAAAAAAAAAACACTTATCTTCAAAACAGCAACTTTACAGGAGAGAGAAAAATCTTGTAAACTTTCAATGAAAGTCAACATAAAAAGAGTTTATTTCAGGTCATTTTGAAGAGTTTCTATTGGTCCGTTCATCATGACATTTTGGCACAGTGTAAGGGGCAGTTTGTCTGTTCAAATTATGTAGTAAACTAAAAATCGACAAAAATGGAGATAAGTGTTTTTCATAGGACAGCGACGATATATTGTTTTAGTTGTTGTTGTTGTTGTTTTTTATTTAGGACATTAAATAGAGTTTGTCCTGATTTTCTCGAACTGTTTCTACTGTATAGTGACAACTTTCTACTAGAGTTTGGAAGATTGCTGTAAGGACTGATTGCATTTAGCCACAAGATAATAGCATAAATGATGTCAGGGTGTTCAATGATCATCACATCCCCTTCTTTTTTTAGGGTTTCATGTGTCACCTTCAGCGTTTAATACATCCATTGATCCTCTCAGATCTTCTTTAGTGTGTGAGATGTATACAAACACCTGAGGATATTTTAGATCTGAGTTTAAGTGGAATCTAAAGTGATGTTTATCTGATGTAGGAGCTTTTGGCAGTACTCCATGTCCTGCCCAGTTATTAGGCATCCCATTTTCTCTAAATATTTTAATTCTTTTCTGATCTCCACTTATGGAAATGCTATCATTGTTCTATTACTGTTCTTTTTCACTGTTCTGCAAGTGAATTATCAAAAATCTAATCTGATCAGAAATTGAAGAACATGAAGAACTTGTACTGAATGCCTGTTTGGTGTAGAAATATATAACAATGGAGTAACCTGCAAAAGTATTGAGATACCTGCTTATTCATTATTATAAAGAGTTTATGCTGCTTTTGTTGGAGTAACTGTCTCTACTGTCCAGGAAAGATTTTCTACTGCTAGATTTTGATACATTGCTGTGGTAATCTGATTGTATTCAGCAAGAAGAGCATTATTGAGGTCAGGATGTTGGATGATCACCACCCCACCTCATCCTCCTCCCCAAACCCCCAACTCATCCTAAAAGTATTGATTGGATCTCCATCATTCCATCAAGTGTTTGTATGAAAGTATTGAGACACCTGCTCATTAATTGAATTTAAGGGTATTAAAAAATATAAATATAAAACTATAAAAATATCCTGCTTTTTGTTGTCTCTACTGTAAAAAGAAAAAAAATATCTTTGTCTTTGGTTCACAAACAAAATTAGGCAGGTGCATAAATGTGGGCACCCTTGTCATTTTATTGATTTGAATACCTTTAGCACTTATTATTGAAAAAACAAAATTAGTTTGGTTAGCTTATTGACCCGTATCCTACATAAACAGGTAAATCATATTATGAGAAAGAGTTAAGGTGGCCAATTGCAAGTATTTCTCCTCTTTGCATCAACATGGGAGCCTCAAAACAACTCTTAAATGACCTGAAAATAAAGATTGCTCACCATTATGCTTTAGGAGAAGGGTAAAAACTAAACATCTTATCTCAGAGATTTTAGCTGTCAGTTTCCACTGTGAGGAACATAGTGAGGAAATGGAAGAACTACAGGCACAGATCTAGTTAAGGAAAATTTCAGATAATCAGAGGAGAAGGATGGTGAGAGCAGTTATAGTCAACCCACAGACCTCCAGATCTCCAAAGACTTACAACATCATCTTGCTGCAGATGGAGTCACTGTGCATCGTTCAGCTATTTAGCGCACTCTGCACAAGAGGCTGTATAAGAGAGTAATGCAGAAGAATCCTTTTCTGAGCACACGCCACAAACAGAGTCGCTTAAGGTATGCTAAAGCTAAAGCACATTTAGACAAGCCAGCTTCATTTTGGAATAAGGTGCTGTGGACTGATGAGGCTAAAACTGAGTTATTTGAAGGGTGGTTATTTATGCATGGTGGAAAAAGAACACAGCTTTCCTAAACAAAATCTGGTGGTGGTTCATCATTATGCTCTGGGGCTGTGTGACCAGGGCAGGTAGTGGGAATCTTGTTAAAGTTGAGGGTCTTATGGATTCCAGTCAATATCAGCAGATTCATGAGAACAAAGTTGAAGTTCCACCGGGGCTGGATACTTCAACATGACAACGACCTTAAACACTGATCAAAATCTACTAAGGCAAGTACAACGTTCTGGAATGATCATCTCAGAGCATCTCAGTCCCCAGACCTGAATATTATTAACAAATCTGTGGTGTGATTTAAAGTGGGCTGTTCATCATCAGAAACCATCAAACCTGACTGAACTGGAGATGTTTTGTAAAGAAGAATGATCCAAAATACCTTCAATCAGATGTCAGACTCTGATTGGAAGCTATAGGAAGAGTTTAGAGGCTGTTATTTCTGAAAAAGGAGGATCTACTAAATACTGATGTAATCTTTCTGTTAAAATGCCCAAGTTTATGCACCTGCATAATTTAGTTTAAATAATTATTGCACACTTTCTGTAAATCCTATTAGGGGTGAAATGATTACTCAAGTAATTTGAGTTACTCGATTAAAAAAATTGATCGAGTAATTTTCTGTGCCTCGAGTAATCGTTTATTTAATTAAAAACTCAGCGTGCGGTAATTCGCGATTTTAATGTGACAATCACCCTCGCCCAGGAAGAACGGAGGAGGTGGTGGAGGTTTTAGTTTAGAATAGGGTATTTTAAAGCGGCGAGGGAATAGAGCGACAACTTAAGAGGAAAAACAGCAATAATAATAGGGCATTATACGTTAGTGGTGGAGCTGAGAGAAGGTTAATATAACTCATAACAAATCAATGAAATTAACATTAATTTAACTAGTGACATAAAGACAGCGCTGTGGAGTGCTGATTATTAGAAATACTGTCTAATGTGTGGTTAGTTTATAAAAACAGATGATTCTGGACTAATACTGGCTTTATGTAAGTGAACACAGCACAGTGAGGAGTTATAAACTAATACATGTCACCGGCTTGGTGAGATGAACTGGCAACGTCTCTGCTGTTCAGAAGCTAATATGTACAACATAATACAAACGTTTATGCCTTTTTTATTAATTAATTACCTATAGTTTTGATCCTTACAAGAAATCCTTGTTGAAAATAATTTAACTTAATTTATTAAAGTACTAATTAATAAATCATTATTATTCCTCTATTCTATTTGTGTTTGCAGTTCGGAAATGTATGTTGTGAATTTAAAAAAATATAACTTATCTAAAAAGGGAAATCAATTGGTCATTCATTATGAAGTGAAATGTCTTGTTTTCTCTTGTGTATTTTTAATTACTCTTTAAGCAAACAAATGTTTTATCCAATTACTCGATTAATTGAATCGATTTTTCCGTAGAGTGCTCGATTATTAAAATAATCGATAGCTGCAGCCCTAAATCCCATGAACTTCTTTTCACTTCTCAAATATCATCGTGTTCATCTGCTATATGATATATTTCACTGAAATTGCTGCTGATCCAAACAAACAATGATTTATAAAGAAAATATAATAAAAATGATCAAACTTTTTCATGCCATTGTATATTCCTATCAGGTATATGCCACTGGCAAAGGTAAAACTTTACAGTCGTCTATCCTCTCCCCAATAAAAATTCACTGAGAGGTCATTTACTCTGTAATTTACTCTGTTTACCCTTCTTCTATTGCTCTGATCATCATTACCATCACAAACAAGAACATATCCTCCTCTCTGCTCATTACCTTTAGTCTCTGCTCTAATTCCACACCAGAACACAAATGACAAGATACTGAACT